>NC_133332.1:42899112-43199112 GCF_042186555.1 Aquarana catesbeiana
GAGGAGCAATCTTCGCTCGACTGCCGTTGTTCTGACAAGAAAGTCCCTCCCCCCCATGGGATAGTGTTCGGCTGTCCGCCCCGTACTGCGCAGGCGCAGCGCTGTTCTGTTGAGAAAGGTCCGTCCTGAACAGCCGTTCATCTTCGGAGACTTTCGGGGTCTCCTTTGTGCGCCTGCGCAGTACAGGGCGGACACTATCAGATAGGGGACGTTTCTCGACAGGAGCGAGTGTGATCTAGAGGAGGAGGAACCAAGCAATGAATTTGTTAACTCCTTTTTTGGGGGGCGGTTAATATATTACCAATGGTATTTTTTTAATATGCATGAAGGGTAGTTAATGTGTATTATCAACGCTGCATTAGTGACAAGTGGCAGTTATTTACCCCTTTGGGCTGCATTAGTGGCACCAGTGTCAGTGTTAATTAACCCCTGCATGCTGCAGCAGTTAATTAACACTGATGCCACTAATGCAACACAAAGGGGTTAATTAACTGCCACTTGTCACTAATGCAGCACTGACAATACACATTAACCCCTTCATGCTGCATATTACAAATATTGGTAATTAACCACTTGCCAACCCGTCGCAGCACATATACTGCAATGGGGTGGCAGCTACAAGCACCGCGACATACCCATCACTGCCTGTTTCAGCCTAGGGTCACACTGTAGCGAACACAGACATCACATATGATTCGCACTCACACTGCCGATCACATGCGATGTCTGTGCAATGTGAGTTCAGCCATTCAGTTGTATGGCTGAACTCGCATTGGATTTGCACAAAAAAGATGCAGGGATTTTTTTTTCCCGCACTATAATCAGATCGCATGTTCGTGTGCTCTCACCCATTCGATCCGATTCCTGTCCGAATCCACAGTTCGCACTGCAATCTGCAAACCGATCTGGGGGTGTTATTAACATTCTATTGACACCCGCAGCGGTTCGCAGAGGGCAGCGTGAACTGCCTGCAAGAGAGGTGCGATGTGGGAACCGGCGCTGGAATCGCACTGGTTCTCACATTGCTACAGTGTGAACCTAGGCTTTGGGTTTCGGGTGCATGCCCCTGCCCGCCTACTCCCCTGTGATTTGACACAGTGGGAGTATGTCAGCAGATCCCAGCCAGTGATTCATGGCCGGGACCTATTGACTGGCTGTGTCCAATCACAGCCCAGAGCCCTGGGTTGATATACAAAGGAAATGTTTGCTTGCAAAGCAGGGAAAATAAACAAACCAATCTATGGTAAAAATCAGTACACACATTACACATTGTTGGGCACACAATTAACCCCTTGGATGCCTCTATATATTAACCCCTTCTCAGCCGTTGTCATTAGTACAGTGTCGGTGCATATTATTAGCACTGATCAGTGTATAAAGCTACATTCATGACCTAGGTATTCCAGAGCTTCTTTTGGGCTACAGGCGTCCCGCAATTTTGTCGCAATTTGTTGAGGGACAATTGCCACAAAATCGCACCGCGATTGGGGTGCCATTGAAAATAATGGGATCGCAAGCGTGTCTGTGCGTCAATTTGGGAATTGCAGGCAGAATCACAGCAATCCGGAATGCCTAGATGTGAACTGAGCCTTCGTGTCACTGGGTCCCACTATAAGTCGCTCCTTCTTTACAACCGGGGGGGGGGCGCAGTTTGCCATCTTCGCCCTGGGCACATGTCTGCTGTCTGCACGATCATCAGATGCATGTCTCGCGTCCCTGCAGCTGTCTGTCTCACTCACACACAGCAGAATGAAGCTGTCTCCTCCACCTCCTCCTTCTCATTCAGCTCTGTATACACAAGAGGAGGGGGAGCAGGAACAGCCCTGACTTCAGGTCTGTACAAACTTTTCTATGCTTTAGGCTCCATTCACACTAGCGCGTTTTTTGATGCATTTTGCAGAAATGCACGGGAATTTTTTAACATGGGTTCCTATGGAACATGTTCACATCAATGCCTTTTTGTTTCTCTGCATTTTTGGAAAGCGTCAGGGTCTTTTTTCATGCAAAATGCAGCATTTTGCATGTAATAGAATTCAATGGACAAGCATCAAAAACGCAAGTGCACCATTTTTGCAGCGTTTTTAATGCCTTTTTGGTGCGTTTTTGATGCGTCTTTGCCGTTTTTTTATTTATTTTTTTTTATTTTTTTAAGACTGTAAAAAAAACTGTAAAAAAAAAAAAAAAAAAAAACGCAAAACGCAAATCGCCGCAAAAACGCCGCAAAAACGCTGCTCAAAAACGTGGCAAGCATGAAAAAAAAACCTCCAAAAACGCTCAAAAGCAACATGCATAGGTGTGAATCGAGCCTAATAGATAGACAGGGAGGAGAGGGAGAGAGTGGCTGGGATTGGGAAGGAGGAAACAAAAATGATGTACACTTGGTGGAGTGATTGGGGGTTTAGGAGGATATGTGCTTTGGTATGAGAAAGGAAATATGCCAGAAATCAGTGTGGGATTAATTTGAAACCTGACAGCCCCTTCCAGCACTAGCCCCGCTCTCCCCCCAGCACATTTCCAACCCCCCCCTTTCCAGCACTAGCTCCCCTCAGCACATTTCCAACCCCCCCTCCTTCCAGCACTAGCTCCCCTCTCCCCCAGCAAATTTCCAACCCCCCCTTCCAGCACCAGCCCCCTCTTCCAGCACTAGCCCCCCTCTCCCCAGCACATTTCCAACCCCCCCTTATAGCACTAGCCCCCCCTTCCAGCTCTAGCCCTCTCCCCCTCCCAGCACTAGCCCTCTCCCCCTCCCAGCACTAGCCCTCTCCCCCCCTTCCAGCACTAGCCCTCTCCCCCCCCCTTCCAGCACTAGCCCTCTCCCTTCCAGCACTAGCCCTCCCCCCTTCCAGCACTAGCCCCCCCCCTTCCAGCACTAGCCCTCTCCCCCCTTCCAGCACTAGCCCTCTCCCCCCTTCCAGCACTAGCCCTCTCCCCCCCCTTCCAGCACTAGCCCTCTCTCCCCCCCCTTCCAGTACTAGCCCTCTCCCAGCACTAGCCCTCTCATCCCCCCTTTCAGCACTAGCCCTCTCCCCCTTCCAGCTCTAGCCCTCCCCCCCCCCTTCCAGCACTAGCCCTCTCCCCCCTTCCAGCTCTAGCCCTCTCCCCCTTCCAGCACTAGCCCTCTCCCCCTTCCAGCACTAGCCCTCTCCCCCCCTTCCAGCACTAGTCCTCTCCCCCCTTCCAGCACTAGCCCCCTCTCCCCCCCTTCCAGCTCTAGCCCTCTCCCCCCCTTCCAGCACTAGCCCCCTCTCCCCCCCTTCCAGCTCTAGCCCTCTCCCCCCCTTCCAGCACTAGCCCTCTCCCCCCTTCCAGCACTAGCCCTCTCCCCCCTTCCAGCTCTAGCCCTCTCCCCCCCTTCCAGCTCTAGCCCTCTCCCCCCCTTCCAGCACTAGCCCTCTCCCCCCCTTCCAGCACTAGCCCTCTCCCCCCCTTCCAGCACTAGCCCTCCCCCTTCCAGCAGTAGCCCTCCCCCTTCCAGCACTAGCCCTCTCCCCCCTTCCAGCACTAGCCCTCTCCCCCCTTCCAGCACTAGCCCTCTCCCCCCCTTCCAGCACTAGCCCTCTCCCCCCCCCCTTCCAGCACTAGCCCTCTCCCCCCCCTTCCAGCACTAGCCCTCTCCCCCCCTTCCAGCACTAGCCCTCTCCCCCCCTTCCAGCACTAGCCCTCTCCCCCCCTTCCAGCACTAGCCCTCTCCCCCTTCCAGCACTAGCCCTCTCCCCCTTCCAGCACTAGCCCTCTCCCCCCCTTCCAGCACTAGCCCCCCCTTTCCAGCACTAGCTCCCCTCAGCAAATTTCCAACCCCCCCTTCCAGCACCAGCCCCCCCCCCCTTCCAGCACTAGCCCTCTCCCCCCCTTCCAGCTCTAGCCCTCTCCCCCCCTTCCAGCTCTAGCCCTCTCCCCCCCTTCCAGCACTAGCCCTCTCCCCCCCTTCCAGCATTAGCCCTCTCCCCCCCTTCCAGCTCTAGCCCTCCCCCCCTTCCAGCTCTAGCCCTCTCCCCCCCTTCCAGCTCTAGCCCTCTCCCCCCCTTCCAGCACTAGCCCTCTCCACCCCTTCTAGCTCTAGCCCTCTCCCCCCCTTCCAGCACTAGCCCTCTCCCCCCCTTCTAGCACTAGCCCTCCCCCTTTCAGCACTAGCCCTCTCCCAGCACTAGCCCTGTCCCCCCTTCCAGCACTAGCCCTCTCTCCCCTTCCAGCTCTAGCCCTCCCCCCTTCCAGCACTAGCCCTCTTCCCCCTTCCAGCACTAGCCCTCCCCCCTTCCAGCTCTAGCCCTCTCCCCCTTCCAGCACTAGCCCTCTCCGCCCCCTTCCAGCACTAGCCCTCTCCCCCCCCCTTCCAGCACTAGCCCTCTCCCCCCCTTCCAGCTCTAGCCCTCTCCCCCCTTCCAGCTCTAGCCCTCTCCCCCCTTTCCAGCACTAGCCCTCTCCCCCCTTCCAGCTCTAGCCCTCTCCCCCTTCCAGCACTAGCCCTCTCCCCCCTTCCAGCACTAGCCCTCTCCCCCCCCTTCCAGCACTAGCCCTCCCCCCCCTTCCAGCTCTAGCCCTCTCCCCCCTTCCAGCTCTAGCCCTCTCCCCCCTTCCAGCTCTAGCCCTCTCCCCCCTTTCCAGCACTAGCCCTCTCCCCCCTTCCAACTCTAGCCCTCCCCCCTTCCAGCTCTAGCCCTCTCCCCCCCTTCCAGCACTAGCCCTCTCCCCCCCTTCCAGCACTAGCCCTCTCCCCCCCTTCCAGCACTAGCCCCCCCTTCCAGCACTAGCCCTCCCCCTTTCAGCACTAGCCCTCTCCCAGCACTAGCCCTCTCTCCCCCCTTCCAGCACTAGCCCTCTCTCCCCCCCTTCCAGCACTAGCCCTCTCTCCCCCCCTTCCAGCACTAGCCCTCTCCCCCCTTCCAGCACTAGCCCTCTCCCCGCCTTCCAGCACTAGACCTCCCCCCCTTCCAGCACTAGCCCTCTCCCCCCGTTCCAGCACTAGCTCTCCCCCTCTTCCAGCTCTAGCCCTCTCCCCCCTTCCAGCTCTAGCCCTCTCCCCCCTTCCAGCTCTAGCCCTCTCCCCCCTTTCCAGCACTAGCCCTCTCCCCCCTTCCAACTCTAGCCCTCCCCCCTTCCAGCTCTAGCCCTCTCCCCCCTTCCAGCACTAGCCCTCTCCCCCCCTTCCAGCACTAGCCCTCTCCCCCCCTTCCAGCACTAGCCCCCCCTTCCAGCACTAGCCCTCCCCCTTTCAGCACTAGCCCTCTCCCAGCACTAGCCCTCTCTCCCCCCCTTCCAGCACTAGCCCTCTCTCCCCCCCTTCCAGCACTAGCCCTCTCTCCCCCCCTTCCAGCACTAGCCCTCTCTCCCCCCCTTCCAGCACTAGCCCTCTCCCCCCTTCCAGCACTAGCCCTCTCCCCGCCTTCCAGCACTAGCCCTCCCCCCCTTCCAGCACTAGCCCTCTCCCCCCCTTCCAGCACTAGCCCTCTCCCCCCTTCCAGCACTAGCCCCCCCTTCCAGCACTAGCCCTCCCCCTTTCAGCACTAGCCCTCTCCCAGCACTAGCCCTCTCTCCCCCCTTCCAGCACTAGCCCTCTCTCCCCCCCTTCCAGCACTAGCCCTCTCTCCCCCCCTTCCAGCACTAGCCCTCTCCCCCCTTCCAGCACTAGCCCTCTCCCCGCCTTCCAGCACTAGACCTCCCCCCCTTCCAGCACTAGCCCTCTCCCCCTGTTCCAGCACTAGCTCTCCCCCTCTTCCAGCTCTAGCCCTCTCCCCCCTTCCAGCTCTAGCCCTCTCCCCCCTTTCCAGCACTAGCCCTCTCCCCCCTTCCAACTCTAGCCCTCCCCCCTTCCAGCTCTAGCCCTCTCCCCCCTTCCAGCACTAGCCCTCTCCCCCCCTTCCAGCACTAGCCCTCTCCCCCCCTTCCAGCACTAGCCCCCCCTTCCAGCACTAGCCCTCCCCCTTTCAGCACTAGCCCTCTCCCAGCACTAGCCCTCTCTCCCCCCCTTCCAGCACTAGCCCTCTCTCCCCCCCTTCCAGCACTAGCCCTCTCTCCCCCCCCTTCCAGCACTAGCCCTCTCTCCCCCCCTTCCAGCACTAGCCCTCTCCCCCCTTCCAGCACTAGCCCTCTCCCCGCCTTCCAGCACTAGACCTCCCCCCCTTCCAGCACTAGCCCTCTCCCCCCGTTCCAGCACTAGCTCTCCCCCTCTTCCAGCACTAGCCCTCTCCCCCCCCTTCCAGCACTAGCCCTTCCCCTTCCAGCACTGGCCCTCTCCCCCCCTTCCAGCACTAGCCCTCTCCCCCCTTCCAGCACTAGCCCTCTCCCCCCCTTCCAGCACTAGCCCTCTCCCCCCATTCCAGCACTAGCCCTCTCCCCCCATTCCAGCACTAGCCCTCTCCCCCCCCTTCCAGCACTAGCCCTCCCCCCCCTTCCAGCACTAGCCCTCCCCCCCCCTTCCAGCACTAGCCCTCTCCCCCCCCTTCCAGCACTAGCCCTCCCCCCCTTCCAGCACTAGCCCTCTCCCCCACTTCCAGCACTAGCCCTCCCCCCTTCCAGCACTAGCCCTCTTCCCCCTCCTAGCACTAGCCCTCTCCCACCTTCCAGCTCTAGCCCTCTCCCCCCTTACAACTCTAGCCCTCTTCCCCCTTCCAGCACTAGCCCTCCCCCCTTCCAGCACTAGCCCCCCCCCAGCACTAGCCTTCTTCCCCCTCCTAGCACTAGCCCTCTCCCACCTTCCAGCTCTAGCCCTCTCCCCCCTTTCAACTCTAGCCCTCTCCCCCCTCCCCCTTCCAGCACTAGCCCTCTCCCCCCTTCAAGCTCTAGCCCACTCAGCACTAGCCCCCCCCCCCCCTCCAGCACTAGCCCTCTCCCTCCCAGATATTCTCCTTCTCACAGAGGGCATGATCATGGCATCTGGGACCCCGAGAGATGGAGGACATTTACCTTGGAGGCCCACACTAGCTCCTGCTTGACAAGTTAGTGGAGCCTAGTGCCAGAACTTGTTCCAGCACTGGGCTCTAGGACTCAGACCAGATTCATGGGATGCTGGGATTTTGTTTAAATCTCAGGAAAGGCCCATTAAAACTGGGACGGTATGAAGGTTTGAATTTGGATTAGAAAGGGGGAAAAGTTTGTACTGGCAGGGGGGATTTAGGTGGGAACATATGTGAAGGGACTGGGGAGAGGACTTGTGTAAGAGGAGCTTGGAGGAATGAGGACAAGGGGTGAGGAATTGTTCCAGGATGGGGAGATTTGGGGGAGAGAATTTGTACTGGGAGGAGGATTTATGCTTGGGGGATGTTGGGGTGGGGTATTTTTGCTGGGATGAGGAGCTGTGCTGTGATATGGATTTGTGGGGTGGAAGGAGATTTGTGCTGGGAAGGGGGATTTTTTTTTTTAGGGAGAGCTTTGCAGAGACTGAGTTCATTCAGAGAGGAGTGCACTGTGAAAGTATGTGGGGCAGGGGGGAATATGTGCAGAGAGGTAAAGTTTGTGTGCGTTTAGCAGAGGGGAGAGTATTGTACACAGAGGAGAGCTTGGGGGGGGACTTGTGATGAAAGGGGAGCTGAGAAAGTATGTGTGTGGAGGAGGGGGGGGTCAGCAGAGAGGAGAGCTGGGGGAATTTGTGATGAGGAGAGCTGGGGGAGGGGGATTTTGGGGAATTTGCCTTATGTGATAAATTTGGTGCCGCTGTAAATCTCTCCTCTAAGGAAGGTGTGGCTGGGGGCGGGGTTTGGGGGTGGCTGGGGGTGGGGTTGGGGCGGAGAGTTGGACAGAGAGGGTGAGTTCCTGCACCTTTTCTCTGATCTATTATATATACACTCACCGGCCACTTTATTAGGTACACCTGTTCAATTGCTTGGTAATACACATATTGCTAGTTAGCAAATCACATGGGAGCAACTCCATGCATTTAGTCATCTATATGTGGTGAAGACGACTTGCTGAAATTCAAACGGAGCATCAGAATTTGGAAGAAAGTGGATTTAAGTGACTTTGAACGTGGCATGGTTGTTGGTGCCAGATGGGCTGGTCTGAGCGTTTCAAAAGCTGCTGATCTCCTAGAATTTTCACACAATCTATTGGGTTTACAGAGAATGGTCCAAAAAAGAGTAAATATCCAATGAGGGGCAGTTGTGTGGAGGAAAATGCCTTGTTGATGTCAGAGGTAAAAGGGCAGACTGGTTCGAGATGATAGAAAGGCAACAGTAACTTAAATAACCACTCTTTATAGCCAAAGTATGCAGTATACCATCTCTGAATGCACAACACATTGAACCTTGAAGCAAATGGGCTACAGCAGCAGAAGACCACACTGGGTGCCACTCCTGTCAGCTAAGAACAGGAAACTGTGGCTACAATTCACACAGGCTCACCAAAATTGGACAATAGAAGATTGGAAATACGCCTGGTCTTGATTTCAGCTGCGACATTCAGATGGTAGGGTCAGAATTTGGTGTAACAGAAAAGTATGGATCCATCCTGCCTTGTATCAAAGGTTCAGGCTGATGGTATAATGGTGTGGGGAATATTTTCTTGGCACACTTTGGGCTCCTTAGTACCAATTGAGCATCATATAAACACCATGGCCTACCTGAGTATTGTTGCTGACCATGTCCATCCCTTTATGACTACATTGTACTCATCTTCTGATGGCTCCTTCCAGCAGGATAATACACCATGTCACAAAGCTCAAATCATCTCACCACTGGACAATGAGGTCCCTGTACTCCATTGGCCTCCACAGTCACCAGATCTCATCCAATAGAGAACCTTTCAGATGTGGTAGAATGGGAGATTCCCAACATTGATGTGCAGCCAACAATTCTGCAGCAACTGTGTGATGTTATCATGTCACTATGGACCAAAATCTCTGAGGAATGTTTCCAACACCTTGTTGAATTTATGCCATGAAGAATGAAGGCAGTTCTGAAAAAGGGGATCCAACCTGGTACTAGCAAGGTGTACCTAATAAACTGGCCGGTGTATGTGTGTGTGTATATATATATATATATATATATATATATATATATATATATATATATATATATATATATATATATATATATATTGTATATACCAGTGGCTGCTGGTGTTTTTGTTTTTTTTGGGAGGGGCGGCAAACAACCACCTCCCCCCCGAACAGCTGGCGCGGCACTACCCCTGCCCGCTGTCTGGCGGTCGGTCCATCACTCACCCCATCTAGGTGGCGTGTGGTGGGCTGCGGGCAGCGGCTCCGGTGTCCTCTGCTCCAGCATGGCAGACCCGATCTAGGTGGCGGTTGGCGGGCAGCAAGCTGCGGGCAGGGGCTCCGGTATCCTCATTTCGAGCACCGCGACTTTCACCATGCAACTCCCCTCTCCTCCTCCTAGGATCCAATAGGATCATCTGACATGTTGGCCAGTCGAGAAACAGGTCTCACAACTTGCTTCCTGATTGGCAGGGAGGAGATTTAGTGTGAAAATAGCGAATATTCATTCGCTATTGTCACATAACTGGGCGGGATCGGGGTGCAGAGCACTGCTCCCCGATCCCACCCAGTTACATGACAATAGCGAGACCACCCTTTTTGAAGCCTATTCGAGCCTCTGGCTCTAATCACGTGCTTCAAACCCCCCCCCCAATTGAAACCCATTGTCTGGCACCCCTGCATGTAGAACAGGGCATGGCTGGGGGGGGGGGGGGCGGCACCTGTGCACCCCTAATGGACAGGCCGCCACTGGTATATACACTCATCGCCCACTTTATTAGGCATCTAGACGTGGTGAAGACAACTTGCTGAAGTTCAAACCAAGCATCAGAATGGGGAAGAAAGGGGATGTAAGTGACTTTGTTCGTGGCATGGTTGTTGGTGCCAGAACGGTATTTCAAGTATTTCAAGAACTGACAATCTTTTGCGACCCTTGTAGGTATGCTCCTGAATGTTCTGCTTCTTAATCGCTGATCACATCCATTTCTAATTGCAAGCAGTGTTGGGCACCACATGGCAGTACATTTTTTTTGTCACTGCCATGTCCATAAACTTACAGCCTCTGAAGTTGCACTGGGTTTAATGGTTACTGAGCTGGCCTGTTCAATAAGCCTGCCCACATAACTAGCTCTAGCTCTCAGTCTGCTGGTGCTTCTGTGGGTAGGTGCAATGTGATGCCGTGGGCTGAAAACACACAAAGTCCAAGTGCAGTAACAAGAACATATTGTGATAGAAGTCCAGCAATACACAACAAACCCGGTAGGAAACCAACAGAACCGGGAGCACTCACAAGTTGTAACAGCAATGAGGCAGTGGATTTGTGCCGACAGCATCTGTCTCAAGGAGCGAAATGTGGCCTGGCCAATCGATGCCCAAATGGGGAGGCTTCCAGAAAGGATGGCATGTCCCCGCACCGTTCCAACTTTCCTTGGCACTAAGCACTGTCTCTGACAGATAGGTGACCTGTCCCTACTCTAGCCGCTCACAAAATGCGTGCGAAACCTGGGTGCCAGGGTTATAAACAAACTCTGCCTAACCCAAGATGGCCACCAAAGTCACCAGGGGTGCTAGCATCGAAATGGATAGCTGCATCCCTGTGACCAAGGAAACCATAGAGGAACCAGGTTCCTGTCGACTTCCTCCCCCATCTGTGTTGCCGCTGCAGACAGTGCCACCTGCACTGGAGAAAATGGACTGCACCTGCCTACACTTAGATTGTTGTCCCGTGATCTGATGCCCTTGTCCTCATTGCCACCTTAGGGAACGATCAGCTTCATTCCTACTTCCTTGTTCTTGTGTAGACACTGGGGCAACAGAACAATAGACTCCTGCTACCATCAGTCAAACTGTTGGGAGGGGGGGGAGCAGGGCGTGGCTTGTCTATGGATACGCTCAGCTCAGTTAAGGAACCTGATGGGAGCGTGCACACACAGGTGTCACCTTAGCACCCAAGCAGCAAAAGGAAACAACCACAAGCAGGGAGGAGGGGACAGCAGCCATAGGATCCAGTGACACAAGAGGTTAGCATTTTTAGGAAAAAGAATATGCAAAATAGATGAGTCTACACATCTGCTGCTATAAATAGAAAAAACAAGGGTTTAATATTGCTTTAAAAAACTCTGCAGTGAAAATGGGGGTCTCTTTAATTTCATGGTTTTGATATAACAAACAAAATGATTAGCATTAAATTATATCTACACCCAAAAACAAATAGCACAGTTCATGTCCTTGAGGCACCTATGCTCACTCACTGTATTGCATATATAGAGGGTAACCATGGTTGTCACCCAACCTGGGCTTCAAACATGTAATTCCCTCTTCATCTCTGTTACATTGGAGTTGAGAGAATTTGAGCTGGCCACGCATTATACATTTTTCTTGTCCAATTTTCCTTAGGGTCGGCCATACACTGGCCGGTTCAGCAGGAACCAGCCAAGATTTGAACCGTTAATGGGCAGGCTGAATGTACCAAGTTGATCGTTCAACTTTGGTACAACCAGCCTGCTGGATACACTTTCAATTATCGCAAGCAGTTGCTATAACCGCTAACGATAATCACTGTCCTCTCCCGGCGAGGGCGGCTTCCCCCCGCCAGGAGGAGACAATTCCTGATTCCCCTGTCAGCACTGTCTGTGTTGATGGGGGAATCATGCAAATTTCTTTCCAGGAAAGAAATCCACACTGTAATGGCCGGCCTTAGATTTACTAGAATCATATAATATGAGGTCAAACCTAAACACTTTCAATTTGTATGCAATCAGGCAGACCCTTATGCCACGTACACACGGTCGGATTTTTCAGCTACAAAAAATCAGACAGACTTCCGGCGGACTTTCGGCGGACTTGCGGCAGACTTTCTAACGAACGGACTTGCCTACACACGACCACACAAAAGTCCGACGGATTCGTACGTGATGACGTACAACGGACTAAAATAAGGAAGTTCATAGCCAGTAGCCAATAGCTGCCCTAGCGTGGGTTTTTGTCCGTCGGACTAGCACACAGACGAGCGGATTTCGGGGTCCGTCGTAGTTACGACGTAAAGATTTGAAGCATGTTTCAAATCTAAAGTCCGTCGGATTTGAGGCTAAAAAGTCCGTTGAAAGTCCGGAGAAGCCCACACACGATCGGATTACCAGCCAGCTTTAGTCCGTCAGCGTCCGTTGGACTTTTGTAGACGAAAAGTCCGACCGTGTGTACGCGGCATTACACTACATAGTTAATGGTAAATTCAAAGGAAATTGAACAAGAAAATGGTATGTTTGGCCAGCTTTAGTGTTTTAGGAAGGCAGATAACATTATTTTATGCTTTCTGTTAAAGTGGATGTAAACCCAATGTCATCCTTTCTAAACTACTGCCATAGGGGTTATCTATAAGGATATACATGCCTCCTGCATGTATCTTTACCTGTCAAATGTCTCCCCTCTGTCTGTTATTAGACCCGAAAAACTGCATATTCTGTGGGTGGGTCTGTTGTCTGGAGCTCGGTGGGTGGAGTCGTGATGTCAGTAGACTCCCCGCCCACCTCTACACTCCCCTTGTCAATATGCATTTTCTCCTGTTTATTTCTAACACTGAACTTCTGCTATGATCTCTAACATCCAGTGAAAAGACAGGAAAGTAACCACATGACTTCAGCATGCCAAATCATGCTGAGGTGTGGAACAGCCAATCCTTGCAGAGCTGCTGAAGAAAGGAGTGGGGGTGGGAATTAAAAAATAATGCATGTCTCTTAGGCTAATGCACGAGATATGTAAATCACCTGTCACTCACAGCAAGGGGGAGGATTTGACAAAGTTTTTCTCTGTTTGTCAAGATTTTTCTCACTGAACAATAAAAGAGGATTGCTCTGAGATGGATTAACTCTTTGTGGCAAGACTGAGCTCAAATGATAGGAAATCTTATACTCTACAGTAGGGCTGCAACCAACGATTATTTTCATAATCGATTAGTTGGCCGATTATTGTTTCAATTAATCGATTAATAACCTTAAAAAAAGTGTGGTGTATAATTTAGTTAATATGTAAAGTTTAAAAAAGGAAATTTATTCTTAAATATCTATATGCAATGGTAAATATAAATGACCAGCTATATGGTTAAAGAGCAAAATCTCAAATCCACTCTGAGATTAACAGACAGAAGAGATATACTGTATATACTATTAGAAGAGATATATACTGTATATACTATTAGAGGTTGAATCTGGTAAATATCATCAGACTCAGATCTTTTTTTAAAGATAAAAAAAAGTTAAAAACGGTTTTGCAGATTTTCAAACAGAACTGTAAAATATTATATGCTGGCCATACAAAAACAATGTCTTCCTTCAAAAAAAATTACATTTTAAGAACGTTCATTCGATTTTTTCATCGTTAGTGGGGTCAAATCGACATTCGTTTTCAACCACAGTGACAGGAAAATTTAGAAATAATAGAAAACTGCTTGGTCAAAGGAATTTTTCAGACAGTGTATGTGGTTTTCGTTCAGAAATTACATTCATTTTAAAACAGAATGTTAAAAGCAAGTGAAAATTTCAAACAACATTCTTTCATTCAGCGAATGTACAAAGATTTTTCATATGAATATTCTCGTCTGAAAATTGATCCGTGTGGCCAGCATAAGGCTCAGTACATGCCTATGCAGTTTGCTTTTGATCTGTTTCTACACTGCCTTTTGCTGTGTGTTAAGTACAGTATAGAGCGCCCCAATAGCAAGGTACAGAAAACTTCTGCCTTTAAAACCACTCACTTCCTGCCCAGGACTACATGTCCCATGGGGCATTGCTCCTCACACATTCACAAGTTCTCAGGCACTTACTGACATGTATGGACGGTTTACTGAGCTGTATGTGTGCTGCACTGTATTTCCTGATATGCAAACAAATAATGCATTCTGTATGCAGGCCAACTAATCGGCTGGCCGATTAATCGATTATGAAAATAGTAATCGATTAATTTCATAATCGATTGGTTGTCGATTAATTGATTAGTTGTTTCAGCCCTACTCTACAGTATGATATAAAAAAAAAAAAAAAAATTTCGGGTTTACATCCACTTTAAGCTCATAGAAAGTGAGAAGCACATGGCATTTATGATAAGAACAACAAGTATTTTCTGTGCTTTCTGAACATGTTCCTAGGTTTAAAAATGGAAAACGAATGCAGCCTTCACAAAACCTGTAAACTGTCATATATATCGTTTTTGTTCTCAGGTTTAGATAAACTCTAGAGCAGGGTCTGCAACCCATCAATAGTGATCGACTCACCCATTGACCGCACGTGGATGTCGGGTAGATCGTCAACACAACTCTGCTGTGCTGACCCCCGCAACTTAGCGCTAGTTGTTCCTTCAGCCTCATCCACTGCAGTTATCTTTCCTCACAGGGAGTACAGCAGAAATTGGGAGGCAGCACAGCTCAGAACGGTGGGCAGGAGCGGGCCAAGTTAACTTTTCCAGGTAACAGTAGGTGATTGGTTGTTACGCGGTCCTAGCAAACAATCACCAGCTTCTGTCCAGAGCTGTGATGTGTCCCGCTTCTGTTCTGACACCAGCCACTGTCCTACTGACACCATCCACTGCCTTACTGACACCATCCACTGCCCTACTGACACCATCCACTGCCCCACTAACACCATCCACTGCCCCACTGACACCATCCACTGCCCTACTGACACCATCCACTGCCCCACTGACACCATCCACTCCTCTACTGACACCATCTACTGCCCTACTGACACCATCCACTGCCCTACTGACACCATCCACTGCCCCACTGACACCATCCACTGCCCCACTGACACCATCCACTGCCCCACTGACACCATCCACTGCCCTGCTGACACCATCTACTGCCCTACTGACCCATCCACTGCCCCACTGACACCATCCACTGCCCTACTGACACCATCCACTGCCTTACTGACACCATCCACTGCCTTACTGACACCAGCCACTGCCCTACTGACACCTGCCTTACTAACACTAGCCACTGCCCTACTGACACCAGCCACTATCCTACTGCCATTGTCACCTGCTCTACTGACACCAGCCACTGCCCTATTGACACCACCCACTGCCCTACTGACACCGTCAACTGGCCTACTGACACCAGCCACTGCCCTACCGACACTGTCAATCACTCTGCTGACACCATCTACTGTCCTACTGCCACTGTCAACTGCCCTACTGACACCGTCCACTTTTAAGGTAGGCTAAGTTTACATTTTTTCTGTGACATTTGTTTTATTATATATTTTATAGTTATAGTTTTCATGCTATTTAGTTAGGCCTTGCTAGTTATCTTTTTCTCTCTTTATGTTGTTCAGGTAGATTCCCATCTCTCAAAGGTTGCCTACCCCTGCTCTAGAGCATGAGAAGTCTTTCACCTGACCCTCATGTATGTGTATAGCAATAGACACCTACCGAGTAGCCAGGTGTTTACAGTTAAATCACAAGATCTGAGCACTTCTAAATTGGTACTTCCTCCTTCTCCACAGTACAATCAGAACAAGATTTCTGTTTTCTGCATGAATACGTTGAAGCCCATTTCCTGCTACTATAACATTTTAAAAGATTTCTTTATTTCTCAAAGGCATTTTGAAGAAGAGAGATGAAGGTTCTTATCCCATCCTTTATGTTCTCCCTTCTCTTACTACTGAGCATTACAGCTGCAGGTAAGAAAATACCATAGATCTGTTCTATATTAATGCAAAATATATTTATGATGCTTTGCAACTTTTATCCTCAAATACATCAACATGTCAGAGGTACCACTCCGCAATTAATGTGAGACTGCAAGATTTTAGAGCAGGGGTCTCCAAACTTTCTAAACAAAGGTCCAGTTTACTGTCCTTCAGACTTTAGGGGGGCCGGACTCTGGCCTTTGGGAGTAGAAAAGATAAAAAAAGGGAAAAGGCCTGGTGTCACTCGCAAACCACCTCCATCCCAATATATGCAACAAAAAACAGGAAAACGCCCCGGGACTTTAAATAAGGTGAATGCGGTTAGCCAACATTTGGCAGAGTAAATGCAGTCTAAAAATTTATTGAAATAGTCATGCAAACAAACATAATTCTTAGTCAAGCCACTGAAATGATACATACAATAGAAAATGTCATTGCACGTATCATGGTATAAAATGTAAATTGCAGAGTACACAGGCATGAAAAGTATCCTAACGCATTTCGCAAGACCACGCTCGCTTCATCAGGGGTAGATGCGTGTGTAATACATCAAAGGCTGGATCAGACTACCAATTGCTTGATACCCAGAGGCAGCAGTAATTAGCGTCCGGCTCGGGAGCTGAGGAGGCAGAGGAAAAACCAACCCTGTTTCCTGTTTCACTCACATGCAGCAGTTTACTTCATTCAAGTTGACATTATTAATGGATATTGAGGGGAAATTGGGTGACACATTCCCCCACCCCGGCCATGTCTGCCCCCGTTTGTGCTCTGTTGGGTTGGTTTTTCCTCTGCCTCCTCAGCTCCCGAACCGGACGCTCATTACTGCCGCCTCTGGGTATCAAGCAATTGGTAGTCTGATCCAGCCTTTGGTGTATTACACATGCATCTACCCCTGATGAAGCGAGCATGGTCTTGCAAAATGTGTTGGGATACTTTTTATGCCTGTGTACTCTGCAATTTACATTTTATACCATGATACGTGTAATGACATTTTCTACTGTATGTATCATTTCAGTGGCTTGGCTATGATTCATGTTTGCATGATTATTTCAATAAACCATCATGGGTGTCATGGGAGGAATTGTGCCCCATTGTTGGTGTCACTGGGAGGAATTGTGCCCCATTGTTGGTGTCACTGGGAGGAACTGTACCCCATTTTTGGTGTCATTGGGAGGACTAGTTCCCCCATCGTTGGTGTCATTGGAAAGAACTGTGTCCCTTCATTGGTGTCAGTGGGGGGGAATTATGTCCCATCGTTGTTATTTTTGGGAGGATTAGTGCCCCATGGTGTCACTGGGAGGAATTGTGTCCCTTTATTGGTGTCAGCGGGGAGCATTAAGCCCCATCGTTGTTGTCATTGGGAGGACTAGTGCCCCATCATTGGTGTCATTGGGAGGAATTGTGTCCTTTTATTGGTGTCAGTGGGGGGAATTATGCCTCATTGTTGATATCAGTGGATGAAGCAGTGCCCCAAGGGCCGGATAAAAACAAGCAAAAGGCTGCAGTTTGGAGACCACTGATCTAGAACATGAATTTCTTTTTTTTCCCCACAAGTAGAGCTTTCTTTTGGTGGTATTTGATCACCTCTGTGGTTTTTACTTTTTGTGTTATCAACAAAAAAGACCCGCAATTTTAAAGGAAAAACAATATTTTTTACTTTCTGCTATAAAACATAGCCAATAAAATTTTTTTAAAAATCTAATTTCTAGTCTTCAATCTTTTTATTAAGTTTTTACAAATAGGCAATACAAACATACATTGGTGGAATATCCACACCAAAAAAAAAACAAAAAAAACAAAACAACATCTTATAATAACTCATAACTATAGCATCAAACAAACAAAAGGATGGCCAGAGGGTACAACATGAAGACATCTCCTACGCATACCCCAATTTTTTTTAGATTAAGGTTTCATTTGCCCCCTAATTTTCAGGCGATTCCCTAAATGTTCTCCAGGGGGCCCATATCTGACAACATTTTTCATATGTGTCCAATTCATGTGACAGGAGGGTCTCCATCTTCCCAATTAGGTCCATTTCTGCTATCCATTCGTTAACTGAAGGGGCTTGTGTAGTTTGCCAATATCGCCAATATCGCGGAATAACCAGTCTGGCTGCTATTAACCAATGTCTTAGCAAACCTTGTTTGATGTTTTTATATGGACCTGGTAAAATGGATAGCAGAGTAATTTGAAGTGTGTTGGGGATTAACTCCCCTGTAACTGTAGTATACAGCTGCATGATCATATCCCAGAATTGGCGAATTTGGGGACATTCCCACCATATGTGTAGCAGCGATCCCTTGGCAGCATGATATCTCCAATATTTATCTGATGTGTCTAGATATATTAGTTGAATGGTTGTTGGACATCGATACCAGCGGGAGACAAGCTTATAGCTTGTCTCTTGGGCTTTAATTGTCGATGACAGACAATGTGTGTAAGTAAATGATTTCTCCCACTCTTCTGTTCCAATTTGAGTATTAAGTTCACATGCCCATTTATTTGTGAATTCTGGGGTCTCAGGGTGGTTTTTTAGGATAAGAATCTTATATATTGCTGATAAAACATGTTTTGGTCTGTTACTTTGCAATAGGATGGACACAAACATATTTAGGTCTCTATTGAGGGATTGGTTTGGAGAAATAGAAGATAGGAATGACAATAATTGTTGATATTCCATCCATTGCATAAATGAAGGCTGATGTGTTGATATTAGGTTCAATATGGGTGGTAATTTACCCTGGCAAAGAATCTGTCTCACTCTTCGGTGAGTTCCTTATTCCATATGAGAAAATAATTCCAGTCTACTGCAGGTGGGAATTTTGGATTGCCAAATAAAGGTGTCATTGGTCCTATCTGTGAAGAAAGCCCTAACCGCAAGATCATTTTGGACCACAGGCTCAATAGGTGAGATGAAAGAGAGGGTGGAGAAAGGGTCGTATCTCAGTGGTTACCCTGAAAGGGTAAATCTAACCAAGGAGGAGCCTGAAGGTCAAACTGATTCAGCCCCTGTTCTATTGATACCCATTGTTTGGTATCCGCATGATGAAACCAGCTTACTAATCTGGTCAGGACTGCCGCCACATAGTAAAAATAGAGATTCCGTGCACCCGCTCCTCCTTTCGTTTTAGGTAATGTTAGTGTTTTTCAATTTAATCTGGATCTCTTATTACCCCAAATAAACTTAACGAAAGCGGATTGTAGAGTAGAAAAAAATGTTCTAGGAATAGTAACAGGAATATTGTGAAAGAGTTAAAAAAATCACAGTATTATGTCCATTTTCAATATATTGATCCTCCCAAATCACGAGTATTGTTTTGAATCATATTTTTTTAGATCTTGTAGAGTACATCGCATTAAGGGAATATAATTTGTCAAATATAGCTGGGTCAGATCTGATGGAATATTAATTCCTAAGTACCTTAATGCAGAAGAGCAAAATCTGAATGAAAAGTTATTTTTCAACATCGTCACTTGTTGTGGTAAAAGTGACACATTGAGAATTTCAGATTTCGAAACATTTACCTTAAAATTACTCAGAGCTCCAAAGCACTGGAATTCAGATAGAATAGAGGGCATAGAAATATGTGGATTGGTAATATAAAGTAGCAGGTCGTCGGCAAACAAAGCAAGTTTTATTTCCTGTTGGTCTAGCTTTATACCTGTAATTGAGGGGTTCTGTCTGATTGCTATTGCTAAGTATTCCATTACTAGAACATAAAGCAAAGGAGATAGGGGGCATCCCTGACGGGTGCCATTTTTTATAGGGAAACTTGTGGTCAGTGAGCCATTGATCCTAATTCTAGCGTCTGGTTTAGTGTATAATGCCAAAATCTTATTAAGTAAATTTGGACCCATCCCTATTTGCTTTAGTGAATGCTCGAGAAAAGGCCACCCAACCCGATCGAAAGCCTTCTCTGCATCGACCGAGAGGAGGCATGCTGGTATTTTAGCCATTTGGGCATGGCCCATTAGTAAGAAAGTTTTTATTGTATTGGCACGTGTTTCCCTTCCTAGCACAAATCCAGTCTGGTCATTATGTATCAAGCTAGGTATGAAGGATTGGAGACGTGACGCAATCAATTTGGCGTAAAATTTAATGTCTACTCCAATTAAAGATATTGGACGATAACTAGAACTTAATGTTAAGTCTTTATCTGGTTTGGGAATCAAAGTGATATGGGCTTCCAATGTTTGGGTCGGGAATGTGTTTGTAGAAGAGATGGAATTAAACACCTGTAGCATAAATGGAGACAAATATTCTTTATATGTTTTATAAAATTTTGGAGTGAATCCATCTGGGCCAGGACTCTTCCCTGATGGAATGTCTGTAATTACTCCAAGTAGCTCTTCCATTGAGAAAGGGTTGTCCAATAATTCCCTATGGTCATCTTCTAATGTTGGAAAAGAGGTTTCTTGTACATAGTCTTCAATGCTACAAGTTTTTGATCCCTTGTTCTCTACAAAGGATGGTTGGCCCAAGTTGTAAAGAGCTGAAAAATATTCTCTAAATGTTTGATGGAGACTTTGCGGGTCTTAAGTAATTTCCCCCGATGACTTCCTTATGCTAGCTATAAAGGTCTGAGGAGGACGAGGATGTAATATTCGTGCTAAATGTCTCCCACATTTGTTTCCATATCTATAATTATTTAAGGCACATTTCTGTTGGTATGAACTATGCAATTCTGCCATATGCTGCAATAAGGATGCCCTTGTAGACATTATGTTGGCTAATACTTCTGGAGACTGTGAGGCTTTATGTAATGTTTCTAGTGTATGAAGCTTTAAGCTTTAATCTTTCTTTTTTAAGACGAGAGCCATGTTGGATGAATAACCCTCGTAGGACCACTTTAAGAGCTTCCCATTTTAATGGTAGTGCAGTCTCATCCTGTTCATGATCTGAAACAAAATTACCAATTGCTTCTATAATTGCTTTATGACAGATTGGGTCAGACATAAGTTTATCGTTTAAACGCCAAGACCAGCTTGTGCCTCGAGTCTGGGGGAGATATATTGATAGAAATACAGGTGAATGGTCAGACCAAATAAATGACCCTATTTCCATTGAGGGGTTCCACTCCAAAACCTTTGGACCTGATAAGAAATAGTCTAGCCTACTGTAAGATTTATGTGCTGATGAGAAATATGAATAATTACGATCTGTGGGATATAGAATCCGCCACAAATCAAGAAGTCTATGGTCAAACAATTGTTTCTTCAGGGCCCTCAGCTGGGAATAAGAGATATTGGAACGTTGGGCAGAGGTGTCTAACTGAGGCTCCAAGGCTAAATTGAGATCTCCTCCTACAAGAATAACGCCTTCGGCGAAATCCGCTAAAAGATGAAGATAACGAGAAATGGTCGTGGTTTGGTCATAATTCGGAATGTAAAAATTGGCAATTGTGAAGAGTTTATCCCATATCCGGAATTTAAGTAAAAGGTATCTACCATTGGTATCAGCTATATGTTCCAAATATTGAGCCGGTAAATTTTTATGAAAGGCGATGGAGACCCCCCTGGCCTTCAAACCAGACATAGTGCTATGAAACCATTGAGAGTAATGTTTAACTGAGCATGCAGGGATGCCTTCGGTGTGGAAGTGGGTCTCCTAGAGGAGTATTATATCTGCCTTAGCTTTTATGCAAACTGTATAAGATCTGTCCTCTTTTTGACTCGTTGTTTAAACCCTTGACATTAAAGGTACAGAGTTTCTGTAGAGATGCCGAGGAAGACCCCCTAGCCATCTTAAAAAAAAAATTTAAAAAAAGGGGGGGGAAACTTATAAAAAGAGAGGTTCCCTCTCTAGGGGCCCTGAGCTACTCAAGGTCCACAAATAGGACAAAACACTCGAAAAAAACAAAAGGATATGGACAATGTCCAAAAAAAAGAAAAATCACCAAGCCCTACCAGAGAGCTGGTGTACCTACAAGGGGGTTAAGTAGGTAGACCCAGAGGTTGTCTCACAGCAGAGACCCGGAACAAACAAAATATATATATCTTATCCTCTGCATAGTTTATTATTCCTTTTCTTTTTCTCCTCCCCCTCCCCATTATATACATTAGAGTCAGGAGAGGAAAAAAAAACAAAAAAACTAAAAAACCCCACAAATTATAATATGTAAGGGGGGGAAAGAAGGGGTGGTCTGAGCAGCATGGGCCGTGTGAGCAGTCCATCTGGAGGGAGGGGAGGGATGCAAGAGAGAAAGAAAAAAAAAAAAGAAAAACAAAATCTTTTCCCTTTCCCTTCTCTTTTCCCTCTATTTCTCTTCCAAGAGTATAGTATTATGTCTATATAATCTCCCCCTTTTCTTCCCTTTCCCTCCCTCTCTCCCCAAATCTATCATATACATATATGCATACCCACACATACATACATTGCCCAGTGGTTGTGCGTACGCTTACCCAGATATATTTGCTGCCACACACATATATATATGTATTTAACAAGAGCATGTAGATACCAGCACATTCGTTCATCTATCACGTGTCTCTCATTAAGGGGGCCCTAATCTCATTATTATGTTACGTAACCTTTGGCAACCACATAGGTATCCCCAACATAGCTCGTCCACACCCCCCTCTAGTCACCTCAACCGCTGGGGGAACCAATCAGGTAAATGACACCCTGACTGAACGGTTCGCATGTCGCAGAGCAGACCTTGATTTCAATAGTGAATCGGATAACATAGGTTTAAACACCCATATAACCGGTTCCTATGGGGCTCTAAAAAGATTTCCATAGCCTTAGTCCAAGTTTGGTCTAAACCAAAACTCACAGTCGTTATAGCGTATATCATGTTGCGTAGTAGTCGCAAATGTTTTGTACTACAACATGATTCAGACATATAGGACTGGTGTAGCCTTTGCCCACCACATACAGCATCATACAGTGTCCAACCCTGCGACGCTATGAACCGTTCTGCAGTTTAAAAAAAAAACAGAAAAAAAATCATAGACTACATCTATTTTCCCCCCTCCTTCCCTCTCTCTCCCACTCCCCCATTCATAGCACATGGTGGTAGGCCTAATGGTAACATAACCCCCTAGTAAGACTATAGAACAAGTTAATCAGATTGCACAACAATGCTCTTCATACATAGCCCCAATGTGCCACCATGTATCACATACACTTTAACCACTTCAGCCCCGGAAGGATTTACCCCCTTCCTGACCAGAGCACTTTTTACAATTTGGCACTGCGTCGCTTTAACTGCTAATTGCGCGGTCATGCAATGCTGTAACCAAACGAAATTTGCGTCCTATTCTTCCCACAAATAGAGCTTTCTTTTGATGGTATTTGATCACCTCTGCCGTTTTTATTTTTTGCGCTATACACGGAAAAAGACCGAAAATTTTGAAAAAAAATGATATTTTCTACTTTTTGTTCTAAAAAAAATCCAATAAACTCAATTTTAGTCATACATTTAGGCCAAAATGTATTTGGCCACATGTCTTTGGTAAAAAAAATGTCAATAAGTGTATATTTATTGGTTTGCGCAAAAGTTATAGCGCCTACAAACTAGGGTACATTTTCTGGAATTTACACAGTCTTTAATTTATGACTGCCTATGTCATTTCTTGAGGTGCTAAAATGACAGGGCAGTACAAAACCCCCACAAATGACCCCATTTTGGAAAGTAGACACCCCAAGGAAATTGCTAAGAGGCATGTTGAGCCCATTGAATATTCATTTTTTTTGTCCCAAGTGATTGAATAATGAAAAAAAAAAAAAAAAAATTACAAAAAGTTGTCACTAAATGATATATTGCTCACACAGGCCATGGGCATATGTGGAATTGCACCCCAAAATACATTTAGCTGCTTCTCCTGAGTATGGGGATACCACATGTGTGGGACTTTTTGGGAGCCTAGCCGCATACGGGGCCCCGAAAACCAATCACTGCCTTCAGGATTTCTAAGGGCGTACATTTTTGATTTTACTCCTCACTACCTATCACAGTTTTGAAGGCCATAAAATGCCCAGATGGCACAACCCCCCCCCCAAATGACCCCATTTTGGAAAGTAGACACCCCAAGCTATTTGCTGAGAGGCATGTTGAGTCCATGGAATATTTTATATTTTGACACAAGTTGCGGGAAAGTGACAATTTATTTATTTATTTATTTTTTTTTTGCACAAAGTTGTCACTAAATGATATATTGCTCACACGGGTCATGGGCATATGTGGAATTGCACCCCAAAATACATTCTGCTGCTTCTCTTGAGTACGGGGATACCACATGTGTGGGACTTTTTAGGAGCCTAGCCGCGTACGGGACCCCGAAAACCAATCACCGCCTTCAGGATTTCTAAGGGTGTACATTTTTGATTTCACTCTTCACTGCCTATCACAGTTTCGGAGGCCATGGAATGCCCAGGTGGCACAAACCCCCCCAAATGACCCCATTTTGGAAAGTAGACACCCCAAGCTATTTGCTGAGAGGCATGGTGAGTATTTTGCAGCTCTCATTTGTTTTTGAAAATGAAGAAAGACAAAAAAAAAAATTTTTTTTTTCTTTTTTTAATTTTCAAAACTTTGTGACAAAAAGTGAGGTCTGCAAAATACTCACTATACCTCTCAGCAAATAGCTTGGGGTGTCTACTTTCCAAAATGGGGTCATTTGGGGGGGGGTTGTGCCACCTGGGCATTCCATGGCCTCCGAGACTGTGATAGGCAGTGAAGAGTGAAATCAAAAATTTACGCCCTTAGAAAGCCTGAAGGCGGTGCTTGGTTTTCGGGGTCCCATACGTGGCTAGGCTCCCAAAAAGTCTCACACATGTGGTATCCCCATACTCAGGAGAAGCAACAGAATGTATTTTGGGGTGTAATTTCACATATTCCCATGGCATGTTTGAGCAATATATCATTTAGTGACAACTTTGTGCAAAAAAAAAAAAAAATAATAATAATTTGTCTCTTTCTCGCAACTTGTGTCACAATATAAAATATTCCATGGACTCGACATGCCTCTCAGCAAATAGCTTGGGGTGTCTACTTTCCAAAATGGGGTCATTTGGAGGGGTTTGAACTGTCCTGGCATTTTATGCACAACATTTAGAAGCTTATGTCACACATCACCCACTCTTCTAACCACTTGAAGACAAAGCCCTTTCTGACACTTTTTGATTACATGAAAAAATTATTTTTTTTTGCAAGAAAATTACTTTGAACCCCCACACATTATATATTTTTTTAAAGCAAATGCCCTACAGATTAAAATGGTGGGTGTTTAATTTTTTTTTTTCACACAGTATTTGCGCAGCGATTTTTCAAACGCATTTTTTGGGGAAAAAACACACTTTTTTACATTTTAATGCACTAAAACACACTATATTGCCCAAATGTTTGATTAAATAAAAAAGATGATCTTAGGCCGAGTACATGGATACCAAACATGACATGCTTTACAATTGCGCACAAATGTGCAGTGACAACAAAATAAATACATTTTTAAAAGCCTTTAAAAGCCTTTACAGGTTACCACTTTAGATTTACAGAGGAGGTCTACTGCTAAAATTACTGCCCTCGATCTGACCGTCGCGGTGATGCCTCACATGCATGGTGCAATTGCTGTTTACATTTGACGCCAGACCGACGCTTGCGTTCACCTTAGCGCGAGAGCAGGGGGGACAGGGGTGCTTTTTTTTTTTTTTTTTTTTTTTCTTTATTATTTTTTTGCTTTTTTATCTTATTTTAAAACTGTTCCTTTCATTTTTTTTTTTTTTAATCATTTTTATTGTTATCTCAGGGAATGTAAATATCCCCTATGATAGCAATAGGTAGTGACAGGTACTCTTTTTTGAAAAAATTGGGGTCTATTAGACCCTAGATTTCTCCTCTGCCCTCAAAGCATCTGACCACACCAAGATCGGTATGATAAAATGCTTTCCCAATTTCCCAATGGCGCTATTTACATCCGGCGAAATCTAAGTCATAAAATGCTCGTAGCTTCCGGTTTCTTAGGCCATAGAGATGTTTGGAGCCACTCTGGTCTCTGATCAGCTCTATGGTCAGCTGGCTGAATCACCGGCTGCATTCTCAGGTTCCCTGTTGAGACAGGAGAGCCAGAGAAAAACACGGAAGACGGTGGGGGGGGGGCATTCTCTCCCACTGCTTGTAAAAGCAGTCTAGAGGCTAATTAGCCGCTAGGATTGCTTTTACATGAAAGCCGACCGCTGGCTGAAAAGAATGATACCAAGATGATACCTAAACCTGCAAGCATCATTCTGGTATAACCACTCAAAGTCGTGAATGCTGTACCTGAAGACAAAAATATGGTTAACAATAAAGCACAGTAAACGGTAAAGTATAAAAAATTGCAGACCTGAAAAGCAAACATGATAAAACATAATAACAATAAAACATTGCAGAATAGAATACAGTAAAAAAGAGCAGAACAATAGAGAGAATAGAGAGAGAGAGAATAGAGAGAGAACAATAAAACGACAACTATTATTTTTTATTTTATATTTTTGTTTGTGTTTTTTTTTTTTTTTTACACTTTTTTTGTAACTGTAACTTTTATAACTGTAACCGGTTCCAGGTTCGGGTCTCTCAAAATGCGATGGCATCTTGGGAGACCCTGTGAAAGTGTGCCTAGTCTGTGCAATGCTGTACCCTACGCTAATACTCAACTAGTGAATGGTAGCGTTCAAAACATTCACCAATGCAAAGACCAGGATTGTCAGGACAGGAGGGACAATAATAGCGGGTGTCACGCCTATATTCGCGCTTGCTGCAGACACAACATCTTTTTTGGGGGGGGTTCGTTGGGTAGGGGTACTCGGGAGGACATAAAAATGCCTCTCATGCAGCCGACTGCATTTGGTTGGGGATGTGAATGGGGGAAGTACGGGCGCTGCAGAAGTGGTGGGTTCCCAATTAGGATTGGCGAATGCAGCAGGAAGGGCACTATGGGCACGACGGGCCTGTGTTTGTCTTCTTGGTGGCAGCGGGACACTATTTGTGCTTGCCACCTCACCAGCTTGAACTGCACTTATGGGACTCGCCACGTCACCAAGTGTTACTGCAGTGCTGGTTTGACTACGACCGGGGTGTACTAGGCCGCTGGCGCTTGCCAGTTCACCAAAACGCTACCAAAAAAACTGTTAACGATCGCAGGGATCAGGCCTGACTCTGCGAACGCTGCAGTTATGCATTTAGTGTTTTGTAAGTGACAGTGATCGATCGATACTGCACTTGGGTGGGCTGGGCTGGGCCGGGCGGAGGGGCAAAACGCAGGTGCTAGCAGGTATCTGGGCTGATCCCGTTAACACTGCGTTTTTGGGAACCCTAAACTGCTGGGGACGCCAGTATAGATCTGATCGGATCAGATATTGATCAGTTCAGATACTATACCACTAAGGGAGGTGTACGGTGCGTGCGTGGGTGTTAGCGCTACTGGTGCTAACCTGACGCTGCCTGGGGCTGGTGCTTGCCAGTTCACCAAAACGCTACAAATAAAAATGTTAGCGATCGCAGGGATCAGGCCTGACTCTGCGAACGCTGCAGTTATGCGTTTAGTGTTTTGTAAGTGACAGTGATCGATCGATACTGCACTTGGGTGGGCTGGGCCGAGCTGGGCGGAGGGGCAAAATGCAGGTGCTAGCAGGTATCTGGGCTGATCCCGCTAACACTGTGTTTTTGGGAACCCTAAACTGCTGGGGACGCTAGTATAGATCTGATCGGATCAGATATTGATCTGTACAGATACTATACCACTAAGGGAGGCGTATGCTGCGTGCGTGGGTGTTAGCGGTACTGGCGCTTATCTGACGCTGCCTGGGGCGACGCATATCACCGTCGGGTGATCAGGGGGCTAAATCTTTATTCGGTAATAAACGGCGGGTGCCCTGACACTATAAAAAATAAACAAACTAACCAGCGTCACCCGTAACAGTTATACGGTGATCAGTGGTGAAAGGGTTAACTAGGGGGCAATCAAGGGGTTAAAACATTTATTTGGTAGTATATGGGGGTCCCTGTCGCTATAAAACGCTGACGGCGAACCTAAATATTTATGTCCCTAACTAGCGTCACCAGCGACACTAATACAGCGATCAGAAAAATGATCGCTTAGCGACACTGGTGACAGGGGGTGATCAAGGGGTTAAAACTTTATTAGGGGGGGTTAGGGGGGTACCCTAGACCTACAGGGGGCCTAACACTCACTGCCCTGACACTGTAACTGTCACAAACTGACACCAATACAGTAATCAGAAAAAAAAAAAAAAAAAAACCTGCTTGGTGTCAGTTTGTGACGGGGGGGGGGTGATTGGGGGGGGATCGGGGGGCGATCGGGGGGGGGAATCGGGGTGTTTAGTGTGCCTGGCATGTTCTACTGTGTGTAGTGTTGGTGCACTTACATTGCAGTCTTCTCTCCTCGGCCCGGAACGGAAAATACCGAGCCGAGGAGAGATGACATCATTTCCTCTGCCTCTGTGTACAATACAGAGGCAGGGAAATGATCCCATTGGCTGAGAGCGATCGCGAGGGGGGGGCCACGAATGGATGGCCTCCCCCTCACCTCCGATCGCCGGGGGAGATTTGCCGACCGCCGCAGGCACCGGGGGGGGGTCCGATCGGACCCCCCACCCGCGGGCAGGCAAGGACGTACATATACGTCCTTTTGCCTGCCCGTGCCGCTCTGTCGACGTATATAGTCGTGCGGCGGTCGGCAACTGGTTAATAGATACTGTTTTTTTTAGTTGTTTCCTTTGTAATTAGAACAACAAAAAACAAAAACAAAAGCAAAAAAAAAAAAAAAAATTCTCATTTCTTTTTGAGTGGCTTAAGGCCTCATGCAAACGGACGTTCTTGCAGCTGCCTTTCTGAACGTTTTTTGCAGCCCAAAAACGCCCATCCACGTTAGTCTATGGCTTCATGCCCACCTAGGCATCCCAGAGCTGCAAATGGCATAGGCATTTCTAAGCTGAAAAAAAACTCCAGGACCAATGGGTTCTGAGAGACGTTTTTCAGCTGCAAAAACACTCTAACGCTGACAAACGCTCAAAAACACTCAAAAACGTCGCTCACCAACGTCTTTCAGCGTTTTTGATCCATTGATAAAAAAACGCTAACGCGGAAAAATGCTATACAAACGCTAATAAACGCCAAAAAAACGCTATTGCAAAAATGTTGAAAAAAACTAAAAAAAGTTTTAAGAAAATATCTCCAAAGATACTGGCATTTTCATAACGCTATTTTATCATCCCGTGTGCATCAGGCCTAATAGTTGATAATCTGGGTTTGATCCCATCCTGACTAAATTAATTGTCAATGTTATATGTAGCAATAACATTTGGTGGAGCTGCTGGTTTAAGCGGGCTTGTTACCTTCACTCTCGACACCTGTTTCACTGGCACCGGGTCTAGGGTTCCGTTGAGTTTACCTCCGAACGATATAAGCACCAAACACTTGAGTATTTTTTCCAAAGCTTTAATAAACGAACAAGGGAAGTAGCAGGAAAGAGGTAGAAGGGAAGCTGCAGGGAAGCTATAAAATACTACTGCATAACTCAACTAAAAAAAATTCATAAGTTCTTTGAAATTTCATTGATGGTCATACCCATGGCATACTACAGGGGGTATTAGAAAAACAAAAACAAAAAAAAGAGGGGGGGGGGCAAGAGAAAGGGAATTTACAGTTGATTTGTTATTTATTGTTGCTTATGGAACTCTTCACTCCCCCCCCCCCCGGTTAATAGTCCTTGTTGCAGCTATTACAGCTGGCAGGCTAGTCTCAGCACTTGATAAGGCCATTGCTTCAGTCCTTTCATCAACTCCCAAACGTTCAGCTCTCTTAAATGGTGTATAAGTCTGTGGCCATGTTATTGTTGGAAGGTCTGGCAAACCAAAGATTTTTTGTATAGCGGGGATATCGGATGGATCACGTATATTAAACCACCTGCCATCTTTCTTGATTTTATTACAAATCATGTAATAAATAGACAGATGTCCTATTTAGGTTAACTTGACCTTTTTCTCTAGCCTTCCTCATAATCTCCTCCTTCTCTCTATAGAAATGTACACAACAAATAATATCTCTTGGTTTGATTGAATCTATATTTCTAGGTCCTAAAGCCCGATGAACTCTATCAAGTTCTATATTTGATGTCTCAGGTTTTTCCAGCAAAAAGTTGAATATTTTTTTGACTGTTAACATAAGGTCCTCGGTACCTGGTATCTCTGGTACCCCCCTAATACGGATATTGTTCCTCTTATTACGATTTTCCTGGTCCTCCAATAATTGGAACAATGTATGGATGTGTGCCTCTTGTGTATCTAAACGTTGTTCTTGTGATTGTAGTGAGCCCGTCAAGACATCTAAGGACTGCTCCAACTCTACAGTCTTTACCCCTGTTGCCCGCAGCTCCATTTTAACAGATTGAAGCCCTTTGTGATAACCCTGTTCCAAACGTTGCACAAAAGCCTCCATGTCATTGCGAGTAATTGGTGCGCAAAGATATTCCCTTAGATCTCCCTCCTCTAAACTCAGAGCAGATCTTTTCTCTACCTCTCCCTCTAAACCTCCCTCTAAACCTCCAGCTGCTTTTATATCATATTTAACCCCAGCTGAAGAAAGGGTAGTGGAGATAGGGGAGGAAAGAGGTGAGGGAGACTCTATAGGATCAATCACATTTATATTTGCTGCGCTTGCTGTGTTTAATATAACTGATGCTGATGCACTTGTTCCACTTACCGCACCTAACCCAGCGGGGTTCAGGGGTTCAGGTGGAGCCATAGATGAAGGCTGCGCTCTCATGGCACTTATAGCAGCTGTTGGAAACGGAGCTGGTAGAAACGGAGTTGAAGCCGGTGATTGCAGGGGAACACAAGCGGGAACACAAGCGGGGACACAAGCTGGGACACAAGCTGGGACACAAGCGGCTTCTCTGCAGCCTCCCAACTCTAGCTTTGATGTGCGGGAACGAGTCCGCCCACCAACAGGGAAGAACTCTAGGATGCCTTGCTGGCTGGTAGATACCATAGATACTGTAGATACCGTGGTAGCTGTAGGCGGATGGCTCGATAAGTTGGATACACTTCGCCTTCTCCTCCGTCCCATGGAACCCCATGGGGGGAGAGAGAAAAGCCGTAGGTTGCCAATAGATCACTGGTAATAGCGCTGGTTTTGCAGTGGGTTACCACAGGGTATGATCATGTGCAGACAGCCACAGATGAACAGTGTGAACACTGTGAACTACCAGAGTAGGTATCGCACAGCACAGCACAGGAAATAGAGCAAAGATTGCAAGGACAGCTGGGACTTTCACCTGCCGATCTCAGGTGATGCTTCTGCGGATCAGTGGGGAATCATTAGATCTCCAGAAACACAAGATCTCCATCTTCCCCTCTGACAGAACAGCATTCTGTCAGCCTCGGAAATGATCAGTGGGTCCTGGTGGACATTGCATGCGCGCCCCCGACCCCAAGAAAGAAACCATGTACAGGTACGTGATTTTGCACTGAAGGGCTGCCCTGCCGCAGTATATATGCGTGGGGTGGTCCGGAAGCAGTTAATCCTAGATTTTGCTTTATTTTTATTACAGTGTATGTAAACCCTAACTATTAAATCTGTTACTTGCTTCTGTTTGCTCTATGAAATCCTATACAGTAGGTTGACATACAAGACAAATATAGGAAGTAAGATGGAGTTTCAGTTCCCCCTTAGTTCTAATGTGAGCTAGAGATTGCAGCTCCAAAATAATACTGTACAAGTGGAAGTGTGCCAAGTGAGATGCTTTAGAAATACTGTATATGCAAAATTAACCTCCGAAGTTAAAGAGTAACTCCACTTTTATGGGAAAAAAATAGCAATAAATAATAATAATATAACACATACAATTGCTACACAAGCCACATTGTAAATTAATGTTATTAACCACTTGCCGACTGCCACACACACATAAATGTCGGCAGAATGGCAGAGGCAGGCAAATGGGCATACCTGTACGTCCTTTTAAATTTGCTGCCTATCGCGCGCGCCTGCCGCGCGCTGCGAGAGCGTGCCCGGGGGTCCCGCAAACTCAATGTTTGCCGGCGGCCCGCGATTGCGGCGAGGAGAGGCAGAGCAGGGAGATGCCTATGTAAACAAGGCATTTCCCTGTTCTGCCTAGCAACATGACAGGGATCTACTGCTACCTGTCATCAGGAGCAGTGATCGCTGTCATGTGATTGGAAGCCCCTCCCCCCACAGTTAGAATAACTCCCTAGGACACACTTAACCTCTTGATCGCCCCCTAGTGTTTAACCCCTTCCCTGCCAGTGTCATTTATACAGTAATCAGGGGTTATTTGTAGCTCTCTATAAATGACAATGGTCCCAAAATAGTGTCAAAAGCATCCAATGTGTCTGCCACAATGTCTCAGTCCCGATAAAAATCGCAGATCACCGCCATTACTAGTAAAAAAAAAAAAATTAAAATGCCATAAATCTATCCCCTATTTTGTAGACGCTATAACTTAATGCGCAAACCAATCAATATACACTTATTGTGATTTTTATTTTTTTTTTTTTTTTTTTTACCAAAAATATGTAGAAGAATATCGGCATAAACTTTATATATTTTTTGAGGATATTTATTATAGCAAAAAGTTAAAAATACTGCTTTTTTTTCAAAATTGTCGCTCTTTTTTTGTTTATAGCGCAAAAAATAAAAACCGCAGAGATGATCAAATACCACCAAAAGAAAGCTCTATTTGTAGGAAGAAAAGGCTGTCAATTTTGTTTGGGTACAGCGTCGTACGACCGCGCAATTGTCAGCTAAAGCGACGCAGTGCCGAATCACAAAAAATGCTCTAGTCAGGAAGGTGGTAAATCCTTTCGGGGCTGAAGTGGTTAAAAATTCCCTTTCCTTTTCAATCTGCAGCACTAATTTTCCGTAAAATTCAATGCAATATGGGAACCTGGAGGCATTCTGTAACCATTGGTGTACAGAACGACCATAAAAATGTAATTTTCTGTTTGTGTGATACACGTCAAATTTTAGGCATCCTCTGCAACAAAAAATTTATTTTTGGTTGGATAATCCCAAAGGGTCAATCTAACTTTCCTCATTAGAACCATGCAAGTGCATCAGCTGATTATTAACCATTCAGGTTACTCTGCACACAACATACAGCATTTTCTTAAGATTTCAATAAACAAAGTTTATCAAAGTCCTTGAAATGTACATTGATCACTCAGAGGGGATTATTTTTTTTCTCAACAAAAGTGGAGTTTACAATTTAAAGTGTACAGTATCATTTACCTGCCCATCACTACTGAAGGTGGTGTCAGAGAGGAAGAGGGCTCAGATTGTCGGAGTTGCAGGCTGTACCAGATCTGTGTCGCTGTCAGATGCGTAGAGCAGAGAACTGAGGATCACAGAACAGAAACCAAGCAAAGGAACACCTTGGTACCGAAATAGGTTACAGGTACTAGGTTGAGGCCCTAGCCAAGGTCAGGCAGTGGAGGATCGGATCAGAAGACAAAAGCACAAACTGAGGTCAGGAACAGCCAAGCAGCATAGTACCAGATCAGGAGGCAAGGACGTAGAAACAAGCCAAAGTCAGAAACAGCTGTTCACAATAGGCCATGGTCACAAAAAAGAGGCAACAGTCCAGAGGCAGGTCTGGAGGCAAGCTGGGTTATAGATGGTAAGACAAAATCAGCAGATCAAGTTTAAAGTAAGCTGGAGCAAGCTGAAGACAAATTAACAACTTCCTTCTGCAGTTCTTCCGTTTATAGCCAAAAGCAATGCATGTTATTTTTGCACCTACTCATTATTGCACATCTAGCATTTTCCCTATACACAGAGGTATGGGCAGAGTTATGCATACGTTCATACACCTGCACTGGTTTTCTTTTACTTATGTGACACTCAGGGGTTAATTAACTAAAACAAAATCTGGAGAGTGCAAAATCTGGTGCAGCTCTGCATAGAAACCAATCCAGTTTTTTTTGTCAAAGCCTAATTGAACAAACTGAAGTTAGAAGCTGATTGGCTACCATGCACAGCTGCACCAGATTTTGCACTCTCCAGTTTTAGTAACTCAGCCCACAGGGTCATTTTGACAAAATAGGATATCTGTACAAAAAAAAAAAAAAAAAAGTGTTCATGTACGTACCTTTCCCGTGGCCTATGTATTGAAAAGCCTCCACTTCTCCTCTTCCCAGCCACTGCAAGTATTCAACCAGGGCCGGTGCTACCACTAGGCAAACTAGGCAGCCGCCTAGGGCGCCCAGCCACTGGTGTTCCTACTCTCTTCTCTCTGCAGTAAGCGACTAAGTCTCAGCATCAGCAGGCAGTCACCGCTCCATTCGCACATGGTCAGAGGCGCAGCAGCGGCAGGGGACTGTGTCTGTGTCCTGACTCCCAAATGAAAGGAAGCAGCCAAACATTCATTGATGAGCACTGGTAGGTTGCATTGAAGGGGGCTGGTGAGGCTGCATTTGATGGACGCTGGTGAGGCTACATTTGATGGGCGCTGGTGAGGCTACATTTGATGGGCGCTGGTGAGGCTACATTTGATGGGCGCTGGTGAGGCTACATTTGATGGGCGCTGGTGAGGCTGCATTTGATGACCCCTGATGAGGCTGCATTTGATGGGTGCTGGAGAGGCTGTATTTGATGGGCGCTGGTGTGGATGCATTTATGGGTGCTGGTAGGCTGCATTGATGGCAACTGGTGAGGCTGCATTTGATGGGCCCTGGTGTGGCTGCATTTATGTGCGCTGGTGAGGCTGCATTGATGAGCACTGGTGAGGCTGCATTTGATGGGTGCTGGTAGGCTGCATTAATGGGAGCTGGTAGGCTGCATTAATGGGAGCTGGTAGGCTGCATTGATGGGCGCTGGTGAGGCTGCATTGATGGGTACTGGTGAGGCAGCATTTGATGGGTGGTGGTGGGCTGCATTTGATGGGCGCTTCATTAAAAAGGTGGGGTTTACATGGGCAGGGAAAAAGGGGTGGAGTCAATCAATGGGGGGGCGGCAAAATGAGGTTTTCGCCTGGGGTGTCAATCCTTGCACCAGCCCTGTATTCAACCCTCATATGAGTTGAATACTTGCTCCCCCACCAGCTGCTGTGGTTTCTCCCACCAGCTTATACATCTTGTAGTGACATATGAGCCAATGGAAGGAACCACAGCAGCCGGAGGAGGAACAAGTATTCTACTTAGAATACTTGCAGCAGGTGGAGATCGGAGCAGAAGCATTTTCTCCAATATGTAGGTTGCCCTACGCAAGATGTATACTGTTGTATACATCTTGCATCTTATTGAAGGTAAGCATATAAACACCTCCTATGCAGATGCCCTATTTTTTTTTTAATAATTGCCCTGTGGTAAAAGGGTTTAAGGAAAATGTATTTATTAGCTTACAGAAACCCTGTCGACCAACAAAGATTGCAGGTGAAAATTCAGAAACATCTAGTATTTAAAGAAAAGTCCGAAGCAAAAAATAAAATGCATAGGCGTAGGGCTGACATGACAGCGTTAAGAGGGGATGGAAATAGAGGAATGGGTGGTAGTTTGGGTGCCGAGTGGGAGGGGACATAGAGGAGTTAAATAAGGTCCCCACCCATGATGAGTCATCACAGCGTGGGGGAAAGTTGAGAGAACAGCTCAGCATGGCTGATGTGGAGAGGATCTTGGCCCAGCTGCGGGAAGAGGTGGCGGTGCGGGGGGTGTCTTGGCTACAGGACACACTGGGGACTGTCTCACAAGGCTCTGAGCCTTTGTCAGGTACGCGGGGACGGAGGTCCAGACCGCGGTTCTCCCCGGATCGCCATGCGGGATCGCAGCGGAGGGCGGGCGGTAGTGATGCTGGGACCCTGTCGGGTCCGGCGGTGAAGCGTGCGGCGGTTGGGGCCAGGGGGAGCTCGTCGATCATTCCAGGACAGCAGGGGGATCGGTGAATTCTCAGCAACAGGGCCCATTGGCGAATGCGCGGCCTACAAGACGCAGGGAAAGCGTGAGCACGGGCCCCGCCCCCACCCCCAGGAGGCAATCACATGATACAGGACATACAATGCAGAGGGCAATGGCGGCGGTCCCTGGGCTTTCCAATACTGCAGCAGGGGACCGGAGTAGGAGCGATCGAGGGAGGCGGTCAGGATTGGCACCCGGGAGAGCGGAGGCTGGCGGGACTGAGGGACAATGCACTGGTCCTGGCAAGGCTGTCCAGAAATCTTCAAAGGGCTATGCTGCACGGAGGCAGGGTCGGATGTCGGCAGCTCCAGCGGCAACCAGGTCTGTCTCGCCTGGTGGGCTGTCATCTAAAGAGGAGGTTGGATCGGAGCTCCGGTCCCCGGGAGAACAGTCCGGGTCGGAAGAAGAGGCGGGTCCACTTACCGGGAGTGTGCGGTCTGAGGAAAATGGACGGTCGCCTAATGGGTCCACACCTGTGCAGCCCGGTAAGTTACCTTCATCTATACCTATTGTGGGATTGCCTGGTACTGTAGGGGTTGGTGGTAGCCTAGGTGGGACCGACCTGGGTGCGGGGGGTTGTGGGACCATCCAGGGGGTCTGCCGGGTTATTGGGTTTTTTGGCGGGTATAAAGAAATTGGAAAATGCAGAAAGAGTCACCGCGGGGCCAGCGTCAGCATGGGTCCCACCAGTTTGGGGGCCGTGGAGGCCAGTGCAGCTGGAGGGAGCTCAGTGGTGCAGGCAGCTGTGCCTGCAGTCCCCGCGCCCGCTGTGGAGTCAGCGGTAAGTAGTTCCCCGCAGGGGATGTCAAAGGGGGCAGAGGGGAGGCAGGACATTGTCAGGTTGGGCGATGCAGCAAAATGCGAGGTATATGTCTGCTATGAAGGACCGCTGGGAGCTCATCTGAAACAAGAGGTGCAGGAAAAGCTGTGAAAGGGTGAGTATGTTGAGATATTTTCCCTGCTGCCTTTAGAAAAATTAAACTTGGACAGGGTAAAACCAGATGATTCAAAGAAGGAGGATCAGGAGAAAAGGAGGCACCGGTTGATCCCGAGGACATTTCTGAGAAACTAAACAAGGAGGTTGCTTTGGGGAGAATGGGGGGTCCGTTCCCATCACCTCCTTTTGCCGATTTGGTAGTATCCCCATTGAGGGTGGTACCAAAGAAGGAACGCAACAAGTTCAGGCTCATTCATCACCTGTCTTTTCCGAAGGGAGGATCGGTGAATGATGCGATTGATCAGATGGCTTGCTCGGTGTCTTACACCTGCGGTGGGGTGGGTGCGACGTTACGGCAAGGGAGCGTTGATGGCCAAGGCAGATGTGGAGTCTGCTTTTAGGCTTCTTCCGGTTCACCCGGATAGTTTCTGGTTGCTGGGATGCCATTGGAATGACCAATTTTATGTTGACCAATGCTTGCCGATGGGTTGCTCCATATCGTGCGCATTGTTTGAACAATTCAGCTCTTTTGTTGAATGGGTAGTACGGGATGTGTCAGGCATGAATTCGATCATTCATTATTTGGATGATTTCCTTTGCATAGGTTCAGCTGATTCCAGAATCTGCGCAGTGCTCCTGGCGAAATTGGAGCACATTGGCGCCTGAGAAGACTGAGGGACCTAGCACGGTCATCATTTTTCTGGGCATTGTCTTAGATTCGGTGGCAATGGAATGCAGGTTACCAGAGGATAAGTTAGCGGATTTAAAGAAGGAAATCACAAGTATGATTGGGTTGCGCAAAGTTCAGCTTTGAGGGCTGCAATCGCTATTGGGTAAGTTGAATTTTGCATGCCGCATTCTGCCAATGGGAAAGGTTTTTTGCCGCAGGCTTGCGGCAAGTACGGCTGGAATTCAGTCCCCAAGACGCTATGTAAGACTGGGAAAAGAGCACAGGGATGACTTGAAGGTATGGCATACCTTCTTGGAGTCTTTTAACGGACAGGCGCTATGGATGTCAGAACCGGTTAGCAATTTTGACCTCGAACGGTTTACTGATGCGGCCGGTTCCACAGGTTACGGGGTGTTCTTCCAGGGGCAGTGGAGTGCGGGTCCGTGGCCGCAGGCCTGGATTGAAGCAGACTTTACAAAGAACCTAGTGCTGTTGGAACTGTTTCCGGTGGTGCTAGCGGTGGAATTGTGGGGTGCGGCGTTTAGGGATCGGAAGGTGCGGTTTCATGGGGACAACTTGGGTGTGGTGCAAGTGATCAACAGGATTACGGCATCGTCTCCGTCAGTGGTTAGGTTGCTACAACACTTAGTTTTGATATGTTTGCAACTGAATGCTTAGATGCATTGCTTCATGCAGTACACCTCCCGGGTGTAGAAAATGTTATAGCTGATGCGCTGTCTCGCTTCCAGTTGGACAGGTTCCGCGAGTTGGCGCCGGAGGCGGAGCAGCAAGGGGTGCCTTGTCCCGAATGATTTTGGGGGATAGCATTGGCCTCATCGCCGGATGGATCAGGAAGTCGGTAAGTGAGGCGACATGGTCTGCGTACTCGAAAGTATGGCGTGAGTGGCTGGCGTTTGTGCAAGAGGTGGGTGAAGAGTCGGTTGATGGTTCGGTGGGGCTCCTGGTGTTGTATTATATTGCAAGAATGATGGAGGAGGGAGTGTCTGCATCAGTATTGCATAAAAATTTAGCGGGTTTAGCGTTTTTGTTCAAATTACAAGGTCACCCTGACTTTACAAAGGATTTTTGGGTGAGGCAGGCGCTGAAAGGTTATCGGCGATCGGTGGTTCGTACGGATGCCAGGAGACCGATTGAGATTTTGAAGGGTATTGTAGCACAGTTGGGGGGGTGTATTCCTCGGAATACGAGTGTACCATGTTTACGGCGGCTTTTTGCTGTTTTTTTTTGGGGCATTCCGTATCGGGGAGTTGGTTAATCCGTCCAAGAAAGTGCACGGAGGGATTGGGATTCAAGAGGTGCAATGTGAAAAAGAAGGTTTGTTGTTATTTTTCCGTAGGTCAAAGACGGATCAAATGGGAAAAGGGAGGTTGGTGCATGTTTTTCCAGTGCCGGGTTCGACATTGTGCCCGGTGGAAGCAGTTAAGGGATTTATGGGTACCCGCCCCGGGGGGGGGGCCTTTTTGGTGCATTTGGATGGGTCCCCTTTATCGCGTTATCAATTTGTGGCCGTATTTAGAAAATGTTTAAGGGCCTTGGGTTTGGATGAGAAGGAATTTTTGTCTCATTCCTTTCGGATAGGGGCTGCGACAGAAGCGGCTACAAATGGGATGGATGCAGAGGCAGTAAAACGCATTGGGCGGTGGGAATCGTGGAGGTTCCAGTTATATGTTAAGCCTCATCTTGTGGTGGGACTGTGAATTGTTCGCTGGGAAGGAATTTTCAGTTGGAGGGTAGGTTACAGAATATTAGTGGTCATGGTATTGTTTTTGTTATCTTCTAATTACAGGTTCGGCGGCAGGTCTGGTCTGGATAATGGGCCATTCCTTTGTGTGCTGGGGGGGCCAGTAGGGGAGATGTCAGATATGAAGGTAGGCAGTTGGTTTTTACTATGCCGGAGGCCTGCATTCGGTGGTTTGGGTTTCCCGGGCATGCTGTAGGGTAGATTGGTTTCTGAGGTGCACCGATACGCACAGAGGGACAGGGCACCTGACTTCTTAGTTTTTCACTTGGGGGGCAATGATTTGGGGGTGAGATCTATGGTAGATGTCTCGCGGGATATCAATCAAATTTGATGTTTGGCGGTTGATGCAGGATTTTCCAAAAATGGTCATCGTTTGGTCAGACATGGTGGCTCGAACATCATGGAGGATGGCCAGGTCGGTGGAGGGTGTCAATAGGGCACGGAGAAAAATTAACCAGGAAGTGAGTAAGTTCATGGTGACGCATGGGGGGTTGGCTATTATTCATTTGGAGTTAGAGTTGGAAACTTGGAGGTACCTGAGGAGAGATGGTGTTCATCTAAATGATGTGGGTATTGATCTGTGGGCATTGGGCTTACAGGACGGTATCCAGAGAGCTCTTCGGGTGTGGAGGTGCACCCAAGGGTAAGGTTGTTACCCTTGGGTGCTGTGGCGGGCATTTTGGTCTTTGCAGGGAAGGAAGATATGGCACAAGGAGAATTTCGGGAACTATCGTTGCTATAGGTCCTGATGGTGGTTTCCGGCTAACGGAGGTTAGACGGGAAGTGTTAATGGGGGCACTACGGTCAGTGGTTGTCTCTGAGCCAGCTTGTCGGCTTGAGGCCTATTATTACATTAAGAGAAGGGCCGCAGTGCAATATTGTTATTTTACTGATGATTACGAATTTCCAACGCTAGTTAGAGGAGTTGAATAACAGATGTTTTTGGTTATGTTTTATGTTTCATTTTAAGAGATATATATTTGTTAATAAAATAGGCTGCTACGGCCTTTTATACCCAATCTCGGTCTGGTCTCAATTGTTTAGATTAAGTTTAAGAGATTGGGGTTTTCAGGTAATTGGGAGAATCACATCTGTTATGCAACAGTCAAGAAAAGCCTGGAGCAAAAAATAAAATGCATAGGCGTAGGGCTGACATGACAGGGTTAACAGGGGATGGAAATAGAGGAATGGGTGGTAGTTTGGGTGCCGAGTGGGAGGGGACATAGAGGAGTTAAATAAAGTCCCCGCCCATGATGAGTCATCACAGCGTGGGGGAAAGTTCCCGCCCACCCTCCCTAATTGTTGAAGTTGAACTGGGTAGGTGGTTGTTTTTTCTTTTCTTTTCCTGACAGGTTCGTGAAGTGGATGTCATGGCAGTGGCGGGCGTTTTGGTCTTTGCAGGGGAAGAAAGATATGGCACAAGGAGAATTTCGGGAACTATCGTTGCTATGGGTCCTGATGGTGGTTTCCGGCTAATGGAGGTTAGATGGGAAGTGTTAATCGGGGCACTGCGGTCAGTGGTTGTCTCTGAGCCAGCTTGTCAGCTTGAGGCCTATTATTACAATAAGAGAAGGGCCGCAGTGCAATATTGTTATTTTACTGATGATTACGAATTTCCTGCAGAGACCAACGCTAGTTAGAGGAGGAGTTGAATAACAGATGTTTATGGTTATGTTTTATGTTTCATTTTAAGAGATATATATTTGTTAATAAAGTAGGCTGCTACGGTCTTTTATACCCAATCTCGGTCTGGTCTCAATTGTTTAGATTAAGTTTAAGAGGTTGGGGTTTTCAGGTAATTGGGAGAATCACATCTGTTATACAACAGTCAAGTGCTTACTTTCAGTGCTTTGCCTTTCCCTAAATTTCCTATTTCCCTTTTAGCTGAAAACATTGTGGGCACAGTTGAAGAGGACAATAACACTCTAAACCTTGTTAAACTCATCTGCAATGCAATTATTTCAGATTTGGTCTGGAAAATTTCCACATTAGCATCCTGGGGCTTTTAAATATCAAAGACTCAGAAGTTGGGACACTGGTTGTACTGGGAGGTCATTCTGGAAAGAATAGCTGCAAAGAGAAGTTGTACTGCCCACCCACCCTCATTGGATAATCAGCAGATTGTGATGTAGCTGTTGTTTTTGTCATGTCAGCTTAAGGGGTCTTTAAGGGCTTTTATTTGTTAGGGTTCTTTTGGGGTCTTCGAAACTGTCACAAACTAGGGGCTCATCTGGTGGTGTTATGCTTCCCTTTTGGGGTTGCTGTTGGTTCTAGCAGGGTCCATTGGGGCGGACAGTTTATATACTCAATTCAGAACAGTCCTTGAGGAATTGGGGTGCAGCTGGGGACATGGATGGTGCTTGGTTAGGACATTTGTTAGTGGACACCCAATGAATCTATCCTGGAAACATTTGCCTATCTATATATGATGGTACATGTTACCTGTTTATTGGTATTTATTGAACTGTTAATGGTTGTTAAATAAAGGTTTGCTGTGACCAATTTAAATCCACGTTGTTATTTGGCAGTACAGTGGCAGGGATTGAATTTGATTAATTCATCAGTCATATGTGTGGGAGACATACTGTACTCAGACATAACTTAATTTTCTTTCCCCAGGCTCTATCATGATAACAGCTGCACAGCATTATTATTTCTCAAGTGATCGAGTAATGACCTTCTTGGGCTCCCTGGAGGTGGAAGACATTGAGGTGCTGGCAGCCTACAATGATTCAAGGTTGATTGAATTCAAGCAAAGCTGGTTAAAGAAGAGCCTGACTGATATAGACTGGAAGTTATGCAATATGTTGTTACAACGTTACGTAATGAATTTCCAAAACCATGCAAGAAACATAATTGAGAAATGTGGGATTAAAGGTAATATAGCATATTGTAATAGAAATAGATTGTAATAATTATATTTAGGCATTCAACAGAAAATATGAGGAGCTTCTGGGCAAAGAGACAGTACCTCCTAATAATTAGGACTCCCCCCACCCCACTTCATATTCAATCAGAGCCATTGCCAGCTTGACAGTTCTCTAGCCTAAACAGACAATCATCAGGTCTGAACACTATCCTCTGGGGGTGCAAAGACCTCATTCATCCAGATAGGCACCGATAATAGATCTTACCCAGCAAGGAAGTGCTGGAGAGACAACTATACCTTTCTGAAGCGGGGGAGGTACAGTGGGTATGGAAAAGAATCACCCCCTTTAAAATAATCACATTTTGTTGCTTTGCAGCCTGAGATGAAGACAGACACAGTTTTTGTTTTATAATATCCAAGTGAAAGCTATAACACCAACATGCCAGAAAATTCTAAAATTCAAAAACAGAATCACTGAGTTGGAAAAAGGAGCAGCCCCTTGTGTCAGCATTTTGTTGAACCATCTTTTGTTTAATTATAGCCTTTAGTCTGTTGAGATATGTCTCTACTAACTTTGCACATCAAGGCTTTGCAATATTTGCCCAATCTTCTTTGCAGAACTGCTCAAGTTCAGTTAAATTTGATGGTGACCGCTTGTGGACTGCAGTCTTCAAGTCATTCCACAGATTTTCAATGGGGTTTAAGTCTGGGCTCTGACTAGGCCATGCAAGGACGTTTACCTTTTTCTCCACTGTGTGGTAATTTTTTTCTGTGTGCTTTGGGTCATTGTCATGTTGGAAGGTAAACCTTCTTCCCACTGTATCGCTATTCACTGAATAGGCAGTTGACAGTGCCTATTTAAATGCCCATGACTCAGTACATTGGGATTTTACTGATGGTTTCGAATGACATTGGTCTCACTTCTGAAGAGGACTGGGAACCTTTGACCTGCAAAGCTAATCACAACCAAATGATAGGGAAGAATATCTGTGGGCTAAAGAAAGGAGTACCATGCAAAGTGTGCCACATTGCTGCATTAATTGGTGACCACAGTAAAAGACGAGAGTTCGTGAAGGACATGTCTTTTAGCTTTAATTTACTTTGCAGTGCTCAACATTTGACCACATTACATTTTACAGCCTCAAAGGAAGTTGAAGTTGGAGGACTTTTTTTCAGATTGTAGAGATGCAGTTCTGGGCAGGAAGCAGGTAGCTATAAAATGCACCTGGGGGTTGGGCAATGCCTCCTTGTACCCCCCCAGTCCTCCCATCTTGACTTTTATTATAAAGTTGAAGAGTGGAGGGTCCATTTAAAGGGAAGCTATTATAGTTTTGCAGCAGCAACCTCCTTTCAGGCTAGATGGCGCTCACCAAAACCCCAGATACGGAAAAAATTGTTTTTTCCGGCTCATTCATTTGTGTGTGTACTGTACATTTCAGATTGAGCTATTGAGAACTATAAACAAAAGGATTTTCCAACAGATAAGAACAGAATGTACAGCATGTACATATGAGCCTAGAGCTAGATGAGAAGCAGGAAGACACAAAGAAAGCATACATTTCTATCTGCTGACTTGAAAGAAGACTACATATTATTTATATGGAATATTTTGTTTTTTTCTAGTTGTATGCATTTTCATTTTCTATTATGGCAACAAAACCAATATTCACTCCCTTAAATTAGTATTAAACCTTCACATAAAAAAAAATATTTTTTTGCAGCTTACCAATTGTTAGATGTGGTGGCTGCATTTGTTTTCCTTTTTTAGGCTTTTTTTCCCTTTATTTTCATCTGGTAATCTAAGTCTGTTATTTTTCAACTTCTTTAACAGACCAAGCTATCCAGCAAAAGCAGCAGTTAGGGGGTACATACAAACCATTAACCACTTTCCGCCCGCCCTATGGCAGATTGACGTCCGGGAAGTGGTTCTGCTATCCTGACTCGGCGTCATATGAAATCCAGCAGGATAACATGCCGCACGTCTGCGGGGGCGCGCGTCTCCGGCGGAGGCTCTTTACCACGTGATCAGCCGTGTCCAATCACGGCTGATCACGCTGTCAATAAGAAGAGCCGTTGATCGGCTCTTCCTCACTCGCGTCTGACAGACGTGAGTAGAGGAGAGCCGATCGGTGGCTCTCCTGGCAGGGGGGGTCTGCGCTGATTGTTTATCAGCGCAGCCCCCCCTCAGATCACCACACTGGAAAACCAGGGATCGCCACTAGGACCACCAGGGAAGGGGCAACATGTGGATGGCCATGTATGTACCCCATGGCCATCCACATGTGCCCAGTAAGCCCAATCTGTGCCAATCAGTGCCCACAAATGGGCACTGATTGGCACCATTATGTTGCAGTGATGCCCATCAATGCCACCCTTAGGGGCATCACTGCAAATAACCAGTGTCATCAGTGCCACCCATCAGTGTCCATCGGTGCCACCTGTCAGTGCCCATCCATGCCCATCAGTACCCACCTATCAGTGCCCATCCATGCCCATTTGTGCCAACTATCAGTGCCACCCATAAGTAGCCATCAATGTCAACTATGAGTGCCCATCAATGCCACCTATGAGTGCCCATCAGTGCCGCCTATGAGTGCCCATCGGTGCCACCTATGAGTGCCCATCAGTGCCGCATACCAGTGCCACCTATCAGTGCCCATCAGTGCCACCTATCAGTGCCCATCAGTGCCGCCTATCAGTGCCCATCATCAGTGCCTGTCAGTGCCACCTCATCAGTGCCACCTCATTGGTGCCACTTAATCGGTGCCCATCAGTGCCGCCATATCAGTGCCTGTCAGTGCAGCCATATCAGTGCCTGTCAGTGCAGCCATATCAGTGCCCGTCATTGAAGAAGAAAACGTACTTATTTACAAAAAGTTTAACAGAAACAAAGAAAAACTTGTTTTTTTTCAAAATTTTCGGTCTTTTTTTATTTGTTGCGCAAAAAATAAAAATCGCAGAGGTGATCAAATACCACCAAAAGAAAGCTCTATTTGTGGGAACAAAGTGATAAAAAAATTGTTTGGGTACAGTGTAGCATGACCGCGCAATTGTCATTCAAATTGCGACAGCGCTGAAAGCTGAAAATTGGCCTGGGCGGGAAGGTGTCTAAGTGCCTGGTATTGAAGTGGTTAAACACTGACATGGGGTGCATACCAGGGCCAACTTTTTTTTCATGTAAATGTAAAACCTTTGTTTCAAAATGAAAAAAAAAATGTTGCTGTTACTACTTATAAAGTGTTAGCTGGAGGTTGGCTTGAATTTGTTTAATCAAGTCCATATAAAAAAATCTACTAGTGTGTCCCTTACAATACCCTCCCCCCAGAATGAGAGATGGTGTCTCCATTCCTCTTTCTTCCATCTAGAATGGAGAAACCTAGACAGGAAGTGTGTTACATGCTGGATCACCATTTGAGAATAAAGAAGAAAAAACAAAAAAAACAAACAAACAAATGCAGCCACCGCATTTAGGGATCGGTAAGCTGCAAAATGTAATTGTTTTGTTTTTGAGTTTTATACCGCTTTAAATATTTTATGGTAAATCTAAACTCAAATCAATAAAATTCCATAAGATTTAACATATTGATGTAATTTAAAAAAAGTTGTTTTGAGTGTTTCTAAATCTGCAGCTTTCATTAAAATAATTCCTGGTGATCTGGTCTTAAAGGTCCTTGTTGATGCACTTCCTGTTACAGTATGACAACTGTCTCCCGGTTGTTCTCCTAGGTTGTCAACCTGTTACACACACCCCTGGCGGAGACTACAGACAGCTGTGCAGACACACATTGTGTATCCACTGGTCCACTGTTGTCACTATCAGGAAGCTGGTCTAGAGCAATGATGTGTAGCTAATGGAGCATTAGATAGGAACTGGATGAAATAGGTTGGAGGAGAATGGCAACAATGAGACTTAACGAAGGAAAAAAAAAAATGAGAAAACTGTATTTTATGAAAAAGAAATATTCAGTGGTTTGGTAAAGAGTTTAACTACATCTTGGTATGAACCTGTCCTCAACACATATAGCTACATCAATGTGTGACATTCAAAAGTCTGAAAATATTACAACTTATTTTAACTGGGAATCAATCCACCTCAGGTGCGGTCTTATTCCAGTGCTGGGTGGGATGTTCCTCATCCATGGATGACCTCAAAGATTTGAATTACAAAGTGGCTCTGGATGGAGAAGATCTGGTGTCCATAAATGCTGGAGAGGGAGTGTGGGTCGCTGGCAATTCCCCTTACTCTCAGGATGTACAGAGGATCATGCAGAATGATGAAGTCACAAGGTTGACCACTATTACCTTACTGACGCACCATTGCTACGGGCTGGCCCTTACATTTTCAACTGCGGGGAAGGAAGCATATTCAAGGAAGAGTAAGTACTAACAGCGTATACTTAACTGAAAAACAAAAAATATCATATATTGTCAGGTTTCTTTTTCTGTACTTTCACCTGGTGATATTGCTAGTAACACACCCCCTGTATTAGAGTGGCAACGTTTACTTGCCGTACTGTATCAGGAGTAAGGAAACAAATCAAAATTTTGGATTTTTTTCACTTTTAGCTCCAGTTAAAATGGTCACCAGGACATCTAGAGAAGGTGAATCTGTTGGTGAATAATTACAAAAAATATTTAACACTTATCCATGGGTGTAGCAAAAGGGGTTGCAGGGGTCACAATCGCAATCCCGCCCCTAGCTCCAGGGGGCCCCTGCAGCCTCCCTGTCATATTATCATATCCTCCACAAAATCCAGCTCTGATCTACCCTAGGGCCCCACAGCCACGCTCCAGTGCTGAGCTTCTACTTTGCCTTCCACAGTCCACACCCTTCTGTTCCCATTGGCTGGGGAGAAGCTGTGAGCCATTTCCTGAATGGAGAGGAGCACGAGGTGAGAATAGCCCAGGATGGGGAAGTGTCTGTGCTGTGTGCTGGCAACATCAAATGGTAACCAAGCTCAGCAAGACAAGAGGAGGAGAGTGCCGTCCTGTAGCCACGATGGGACCGATGTCACTGGCGAGGTATGACACTGCTCAGTGTCTCCTAGTCACCAGCTGGGATTCTCTGTACCTCCCCACCCGGGGATGTCTGCCAACACTGACAGAGAAACCTTCAGAAATTGCTAAAACAAATAAACAAATCCCTTAACACCTCCTCGGAGGGGGGGGGGCTGAAGGGCTGCAGGCTCCAGATTTTGTGTCACATGGCTTTGCCCTCCCAGATCTAAGTTGCCCCCCCCAAAGCCCCCTGGCCACTCCCTCCACCCTGCATGCTGTGCCCGGCTGCTGAGCTTCTTTACCATCCATTCCAGCACTCTATACTGTTCCTCCCCCGCAGGGCTGAAATCACATTACTTTACAACACAACCAGTTAGCCATGATCTGCACAGGGTGAATCTGCCTACTGCAACTACACTGCCGATCCGACAAGAGAATTTCACAAGTCAGAAGGGAAACATAAAAGCTAGATACACCCTGTGAAGACTGACAGACTGTGTGTAAAGGAATGTTATTTCAGCCCTGTGTAGTGTGGGGGGAGCTGTATACAGTGCTGGGATAGGAAAGGAGCTCTGCCAAGTGACCTGCCAGGGGCCCCTGTCCTCTGATTCTCCAGCGTTAATCTCTGTCCTCTGATTCTCCAGCCGTAATCCCTGTCCTCTGATGTAAAGAGGAACTCTAGGAACTCAAAACTTTTAAGCCACTTTGAGTATCTTGGCGTGCGGTGGATGTATCTGAATGCACGTTGGAAGTAGTGGGGGAGGGCCCACGTCAACTTTTGCATCAGGGCCCACAAGCTTCAAGCTACGCCTCTGCCCTTATCCAATGCTGAGTCTACAAAGATCTCAAAAGAGGGCACTTGGCACACATTTCTGACCCCATGTCATGTACTCTTTTAACCATCAGCTCCAAGAGGGTGAATTGAGGTTCCATGTTTGTTGGGCATAGTATCACTTTTCAGAGAAGCTAACCTTTCCACATCTAGTAGCAGTGCCAAGTCACCGGTGTATAAATTTGAAAGGAAACCTGACATGGTGGACATATGCAGACTTCTTTTGTTGGCTTCTCTTGCCAATTGCCCAACTGTCATGCTGATGCTTTGGCTTTAACACTAACCAGAACAAATGCATGGATAAGGTATTACGACTTTAATCTGCCAAGTAATTGATCTGAGTTAGTGGCTGAGAAGAAATAAAACCAGACAACTAGCATTTTCAATAGAAGACCTAAAATGGTAGTGTTTCTCTCATGACAAATGTACTCTTATACCGCGTACACACGATTGTTTTTCTCGTCGGAAAAAGATATGACGGCTTTTCCTACGGGAGTTCCGCTCAAGTTTTCCTTGCATACACACGGTCATGCAAAAGTTCGCTGAAATTACGTCAAGAACGCGGTGACTTACAACACTACGACGAGCCAAGAAAATGAAGTTCAATGCTTCCGAGCATGCGTTAAATTGTTTCCGAGCATGCGTAGGGATTTTGCACGTCGGAAATGCATTAAGGTGAAAAACCTTCTTTGCTGTTGCGCCCCCCCAGACCACCCCTTTTCCTTGCCTGAGCCCATTCTTTCCAGCGCCATGCACAATTCCAGCATCTCCAGCCACTGGCTCTCATCTCATTGGACAGATTGATAGCAGCAGGAGCTATTGGCACCCACTGCTGTCAAACAAATCCAGTGGCTGGGGGCGGGGGTGGGGTCGAGTCCCGCTGTCCGTGTCAATGGATGCAGCAGCAGGACTTGTGAGTGTGCCCACAAGGGTGCCCCCAGGGAACGCAGCTCTCTGTGGGGGCACCCGATGAAGAGGAGGGGCCAGGAGCGCCGGCAGGGGACCCCAGAAGAGGAGGCCTGGTACGGTTCAGGAGGGGGGGGCGCTCTCTCGTCCCCCCCCTCTTCTCCTGCGGCCTGCCAGGTTGCGTGCTTGGATAAGAGTCTGGTATGGATTTTTGGGGGGACCCCACGCCAATTTTTAAAAAAAATTTGGCGTGGGGTTCCCGTTAAAATCCATACCAGACCTGAAGGGTCTGGTATAGATTTTGAGGGGGACCCCACACCATTTTTTTTTTTATTTTAGCCGGGTTCCCCTGAAGGGCCTGGTATGGAATTTAGGGGGACCCCCCACGTCATTTTTTTTTAAAATTTTGGTTAAGGGTTCCCCTGTGGGGAATTCCCATGCCGTTTTTATTAATGAACTTTTATGTGTATTGTCGGACCGGCAATTCATTAATAGTCGCGAGTAGTTTTAAATGACTTTTTTTCCTTTGAAATGTCATTTTGCTGTCAGACTGTTCTAAACACGGGAAACATGCGCCCCTTTACAGGCATACTATAGACACCCCCCAGGTATGAAATTTAAAGGAATATTAAACTTTCATAGTTTCACTTTAAGCATTATTAAAATCACTGCTCCCGAAAAAACAGCCGTTTTTAAAACTTTTTTTTTGCATTGATCCATGTCCCCTGGGGCAGGACCTTGGTCCCCAAACACTTTTTATGACAATAACTTGCATGTAAGCCTTTAAAATTAGCACTTTTGATTATTCATGTTCGTGTCCCATAGACTTTAACGGTGTTCGCGTGTTCGAACAAATTTTTTGCCTGTTCGCATGTTCTGGTGTTTGGCTCATCTCTAATCAGCATTGATTCTAGTGACTGCAATAATAACTCCCACATTGTTGGTTAGTGACAATGCTATTTAAACCATACTTTAATGTTAGTCATTGGCAATGCAATAAACCCCCACTCTTCAAACCGTCCCCCACATCCATCTTCTATAGCACTGTTAATTAACTCCTTTCCCCTTGCATTGGTGGTTAGTGGCAGTACTGTAATCCGGCACCCCACCACCATTTTGCCAGGTGCCCTGTTTTCTCAGCTCTACATTTGCTTCCTGCTTAATATAATGCTTAATATAATGGAAAGGAAATGGCTGTCCTTTTTCTAATTGACTTTTCTCCATATATGTCAGTCCAGCCACAGGTCTACATAACCAAGAAGCTTGATACATTTGGCACAGAGGTCCTCTGTATGGTCACTGGCTTTTACCCAAAGCCAATTAATGTAAGCTTGTGGAAGGAAAATAAAATGGAAGAAGTGTTGTCAACCATTACTCTACCCAATGGAGATGGGACTTACCAGAAAACAGTGTCAACAACTGTAAATTCCATAGAGCAGCAAAGTGTCTACTGCCAGGTGGAACACAGCAGCTTGAAAGAACCTCTAATAGTACATTTGGGTGAGTAATCCTTGACGTACTGGAATGTAAAGTTATGCTAAGAAAATAAATGATAAAAAATCAGTGGTAAAGAAGATGTTTTAATATCGCAATTTTTACATAGTTACATTGGTGCAGCTTGCATATGCCATACTTATGGGATCCCCATAGAAGCTGGAAATCACTGTAGTAGACACTTCTAGTTTCCAGGTCCCATGTCGAGCACCTGCCCTTTTGCTTACGTAGCACTTTAGCAATGTGTTCACTCTTTTATTTGTGAAAGCAGCATAGCATAAATTAAAAATAGTTAATCATTTGCTTCTTTCATCTCCCGCTGCTAAATAAAGAGGGAGAGTAAAGGAAAATAATATTCTGCTGGAGATAGGATGGGGGTCAGCGGAGGACTGGTAACCTTTGGCCTGAGGGGTCAGTCCAACTAAGTGGTCCTTGGCAACAACAGATTTCTGTGTGCTGAAGAGTTAGGTGTTCCTAAAGGACATGGCTTTCTGTGGCACACCTTTTCACATTTTCCAGTGTCTGTTTCCTTTGCAGCTCTTGGCATTCAATCACATGAGATCTGAGAGCCACAAAGGAAGTTGGTTCTGGAAGACTTCCCTTTGCCAGGTTCTGTGATCACAGGTCTGATCAGAGAGCAGGTAGCTATATTGACCAGGAGCTGTAACTGACTGCAAGTTCCATTCTCACTGGTGCCTAAAAATGGTGCAGTATTTCAGGGCAAGTCTTGACTGTTCTGGAGGAGGATACAGTTTTTGAACATCCACACATTTCCCTCTGTATTTTTCCTCTTAGCTCATTGATGCCAAAGACAAGAAACTGTTTTGTTGCAACACTGATTGCCTCCTTGGTCATCCCAGCATGTAGGAGGACAGTCTTGCTGTCTCTTGGTCATATACTGTATATTTGTTCAGTCACTAATGTCTGTTTATGAAAGGAAATCATTATCTAGACCGATATATCTTGGGGCTTGAAAGGAAAATCTTCCCCCTTGAGGCTTGGTTCACATTGCTGCAACATTGGGATCCGACTTGTGAGACCCCAAGTCGCATGACCAGTGATGATCCAAACATGATCAATGTTTGCCTATGAGAGCCATCTTAACTGATACTACACCAGTCGCTTTGACTTTAAAGAAGGTTCCTGCACTACTTTGGTCTGGCTTGGGTGCAATTTCAGTCCTTGTACAGGCTCTTAAATAGCATCCAAGCTGGATCAAGTCAGAAAGGAAGTCGCATGGCAAAGTTGCAGGGAAAGTCGTCCGGCTTTGCCGTCACAGCAGTGTGAACCGAGCTTAAAGCAGGCCATACATGGGTCCAATACCAAAATAATTTTCTTTTTAAAATTGTAACTAAGAATTTTAGTTCGAATTGCGCACCATTAGTGGACCACAGCAATGGAGATTTTCATGCAGCCATTGAATTTGAGTGTTTGGGCATGTTAGAAATGTTTTGAAAAACAAACAAATTTCTAATAAGTGATGGAAAAATCGTGCAAGAAATATAATCAAAAAAGAAATGTACATGAGCAGTGACCTGGAAAGAAAAGATTCCTGGACACAAAAATTCTATTCTGTAGCACCTTGAGGTGAAACTGAAGGTTTGGTTGGTCGAACTTCGAAATGAATGGTGGCACCATCAGATCACAAAACGCACAAAATTTCTGATTTTCCAAAGAAAATTTGTTCAGAATTCGACCCATGTATGGCCTGCATATGTTTTATTAGACATTTGAAGTCCAGTTCTAATTAGATATGCACCTGTAATGGAAGCCAATATCTACTAATGCAAAGCCTAGCCTCAAATTTAATAAGGAGCATTGTCACCCTCTATTAGGAAGAGCCTGAACACTGACCTTCATGGGAGGATCACCAGGTATTATAGAAAAACCCACAGATTTAAAGATATTGAAGTCAATTTTTGAAAATAACCATTAACATGGTAAAGTTTATATGAGACGTTAGTGATTAGGGTCAAACATGCCTTAAAGCGTGTCTAAACCCAAAAACAAAAATTGAATATATTGCAACTTACCAATCCTTATATTTTGTGGTGGCATTATTTTTTGTATTTCAATTTTTTAATTTATTTTCACCTGTTGATTCGGCCTGTAGCACACTTCCTGTCTTGGCGTTGCTCCTCTATCTATGTAGGAGCAATGGAGACCCAGGCACTAACATTGTCTTGAGAGGGTAGTCTTGGATGGACTAAAAACAAAGACTGCTGTTACAGTATTAATGCTGGTTACTTTTTGATTTTACCTTAAAAGGGAAACTGAGGATTTTTTTTTTTTCAAGAATCATACTTACAGTATCTCACAATAGTGAGTACACCCCTCACATTTTTGTAAATATTTTATTATATCTTTTCATGTGACAACACTGAAGAAATGACACTTTGCTTTAATGTAAAGTAGTGAGTGTACAGCTTGATTGCCAAGATTGCCAAGACCCTGAAACTGAGCTGCAGCAGGGAGTCCAAGACCATACAGCGGTTTGACAGGACAGGTTTCACTCATAACAGGCCTCGCCATGGTCGACCAAAGAAGTTGAATGCACGTGCTCAGTGTCATATCCAGAGGTTGTCTTTGGGAAATAGATGAGTGCTGCCAGAATTGCTGCAGAAGTTGAAGGGGTGGGAGGCCAGCCCGTCAGTGCTCAGACTATACGAGGCACACTGCATCAAATTGGTCATCATGGCTGTCGTCCCAGAAGGAAGCCTCTTCTAAAGATGATGCACAAGAAAGCCTGCAGTTTGCTGAAGACAAGCAGACTAAGGACATGGATTACTGGAACCATGTCCTGTGGTCTGATGATCCCAAGGTAAATGTATTTGGTTCAGATGGTATCAAGCATGTGTGGCGGCAACCAGGTGAGGAGTACAAAGACAAGTGTGTCTTGACTACAGTCAAGCATGGTGGTGGGAGTGTCATGGTCTGGGGCTGCATGAGTGCTGCCGGCACTGGGGAGCTATAGTTCATTGAGGGAACCATGAATGCCAACATGTACTGTGACATACTGAAGCAGAGGTGATGGACTGGCCAAGCATGTCTCCAGATCTAAACCCTATTGAGCATACAGTATGTGGGGCATCCTCAAACGGAAGGTGGAGTGCAAGGTCTCCAACGTTCCCCAGCTTGGTGATGTTGTCATGGAGGAGTGGAAGAGGACTCTGGGGGCAACCTGTGAAGCTCTGATGAACTCCATGCCCAAGAGGGTTAAGGCAGTGCTGGAGAATAATGGTGGCCACACAAAATATTGACACTTTGAACCCAATTTGGACATTTTCATTTAGGGGTGTACTCAGTTTTGTTGCCAGCGGTTTAGACTGTGTGTTGAGTTATTTTGAGGGGACAGCAAATTTACAATGTTATACAAGCTGTACACTCACTACTTTACATTGTAGCAAAGTATAATTTCTTCAGTGTTGTCACATGAAAAGATATAATAACGTTTACAAAAATGTAAGGGGTGTACTCACTTTTGTGGGATACTGTACCTAGGTGGATGCAGCATCGCTCCGATGCATCTGTCATCCCCCCCGGCTCTAAGACTAAGAACCGAGTGCTCAAAAACTGCTGAATGTTTTCACAGCTTTGTGACCAGAGAGCTGTTGACTGTCAGTCACCCACTTTCTTCTCTGCCCCCCCCCCCCTCACTAGAGCGCTGGGTTGTGGAGGGGGCAGGAGCGGCCAGCTCAGGCTGTCAGCGGCTTGCTGACAGCCTCAGCCAGGTGCTGGTCCAGGGTTGTGGGCAGATCCTGACCATATTGTCATGATCTTGCCCCAGCCTGGACCGGCCCTGTGATGTCAGCCGACAGCGGGCTTCTGCCTGCTGTCTGCTAAAAAGGGGTCACAGGAGTGCAGAACAAACAGGAGAAGTACAGCTAAACAAGCTTTGGCTATACTTCTCCTTTAAGTACCAATTTAAGTGGCCTTTATGTAATGTTTCCTATTTAGCTGTAGCAGTTTTTTCTTATTTAGCCGCACAATACATTTTAATACTGACCTAATTTCATTACCTCCGCAGATGAGATAAATCACACTCCGATCATGCTGGTCATAGGGATAACAATTGCTGTCATTGTGTGTGTGGTCGGGCTGGTATGCTTTTTGAAGTTGTCTAAAAAACGCAGGTAAGACATCATCGAGAGAGATATAAATACAGTATATTGTGGTACAAGCTTACACCAAACATTATATGAAATCAACAATCATTACTAGACAAATACTAGAAGCTTAGACTTCACAAGAACATTTTCAATCTTAATTCCCAACTCAAACTATCATTTGTTAAAAAATTGATTTTTAAAACAGCTTACCTGTAAAATCCTTTTCTTGGAGTACATCATGGGACACAGAGCACCATAATAATGACTATGTGGGTTATGCGCTTACTTTTAGGTGATTGGACACTGGCAACCAATAGTAAGACGGTTCTTCCCATATAACCCCTCCTATACCATAAGTACCTCAGTTTTGTAGCAAGCAATGACGATCCCAGAAAGAGGGGAGGGACCTCTGTGTCCCGTGATGTACTCCAAGAAAAGGATTTTACAGGTAAGCTGTTTTAAAAATCCATTTTTCTTTATCGTACATCACGGGACACAGAGCACCATAATAATGACTATGTGGGATGTCCTAAAGCAATACACCTGAGGGGGGGACACATTATTCCTAAGCCCAACGGGCCTGAGACTATAAAGCTGCCTGCAACACGCTGTGACCAAAAACCGTCTCCTTTTGAAATCTCACATCCACCTGGTAAAACTTGGTGAACGGATGAACTGAAGACCAAGCGGCCGCTTTGCAAACCTGAGCCATAGACACCTGTTGGCGTACTGCCCATGATGCACTAATCCCTCTCGTGGAGTGTGCTTTTAAATCCCAAGGTGGAACTCTGCGCTTTAAACCATACGCCTGGATAATAGTATGACGTATCCACCTGGATATAGTTGAACTTGTCGCCGGCTGTCCCTTCTTAGGACCCTCAGGCAAGACAAAAAAACAGTCAGTCTTCCGAAAGGGAGCTGACATTTTCAAATAAACTTTGATCGCCCTCACCACATCCAGTGAGTGAAGCGACCTTTCCTCCCTATTCTTAGGGCTTGGAAAAAAGGAAGGTAAAATGATATCCTGATTCAAATGAAATTTGGAAACCACCTTCGGTAGAAAATCCGGACGAGGGCGCATGACCACTCTGTCCTGATGAAGAATCATAAAAGGTTCTTTGCAAGAAAGGGCGGCCAATTCTGACACCCTTCTAGCCGATGTTATAGCCACCAAAAAAACGAATTTTCTGGTCAATAGGACAAAAGGAATATACCTAATAGGTTCAAATGTTTGACTCTGTAAGGCTGACAGTACCAAATTTAGGTCCCAGGGACATAAAGGTGGTTACTCCCTTGACAAAGGTTCGCACCAAAGAATGGAATGCAATCGGTTTTTGAAAAAAAAAACGATAAGGCCGAAATCTGTCCCTTAATTGTCCCTAAAGCAAGCTGCAAGTCTACTCCTGCTTGAAGAAAGGCAAGAACTCTTCCAATATATATATATATATATATATATATATATATATATATATATATATATATATATATCCCTATACCTACGAGGGTTCCATTTCCTCTCCTCACACCAAGAAATGTACGACTTCCAGACTCTATATTAGATACTGTAGCTCTACAAATTGACTTTCTAGCGTTTATCAAGGTAGACAAGACTGAACCCATAATACCACGGTGTTTCAATAGTCTGGTCTCAATAAAAAAAATTCAGCAACCGTAAAGAAGGATGGAATATGGGTCCTTGAGACAACAGGTCTGGAAGGCATGGAAGAACCAATGGGTCCACTACTGCCAACTTCACAATCTCTGAGTACCAGGATCTCTGGGGCCACGCTGGGGCCACTAGGATCACTGGTTTTTGCTCCTCCTGTATTCTGCGTAATAAGTGCGGCAGGATTTGGATCGGAGCGAAGGCATATATCAGAGAATACTGATCCCAAGGAACTACTGATGCGTCTATCCCGACAGCAAGGGGATCCTTGGTCCTGGATACAAACCTGTCCAGCTTGGCATTGAATCTGGATGCCAGCAGATCCACATCTGGGGTCCCCCAGTATTAGCAGATATGTAGAAAAATCTCGGGATGCAGGGACCATTCCCCTGGCAACAATTTCTGGCGACTTAGGAAATCTACCTGCCAATTGTCCACCCCCGGGATAAACACTGCTGACAGAAACGGCACATGTTTTTCTGCCCAAGTCAATAAATGAGTTACCTCTCTTTGGGCTGCCCGACTCCTGGTACCTCCCTCGTGGTTGATATATGCCACTACCGTGGAGTTGTCGGACTGGACTCTGGCAGGAAGACCCCACAATCTGGAAGTCCAGAATCGCAGAGCCAGACGAGCTGCCCGAATCTCCAATAGATTGATGGGCAGGGTCCTTTCTGTCTGGGACCATATTCCCTGAACAGACGCCTCCTCTAGGACTGCTCCCCAGCCGAGAAGACTGGCGTCTGTAGTCACAACCTTCCAGGCTACTGGTGGAAAAGATTTCCCCCTTTTCAAATTGCTGGTTCTTAACCACCAAGAGAGGTTCCATAGTACCTGTGGAGATAGGACCATAGGTTGATCATAGGTTCGAGCCGACTTGTCCCAGGCCTTTAGAATACTGTTCTGGAACACTCTGGAGTGGAACTGTGCATATGGCACTGCGTTGAAGGACAACACCATCTTGCCCAGTAACCTCATGCACAGCCGAATAGAAGGTGTTAGTTCTCTTTTCACCTTCTGGACAAGTTCCACTATGGAGGCGACCTTTACGGGGGGCAGAAACACCCTTTTTGGGCGGTGTCCAAGACCAGACCCAGATACACCAAGGCTTGGGTTGGACAAAGAGCTGACTTGTCCACATTTAGAATCCAACCTAGGCCTTGTAAAACCCGTACTGTTCTTGACACGTTTTGAACTAGTATGGGACAAGAACAATCCCTTAGGAGGAGATCGTCCAAATATCCTACTACGGAGACCTTCTGAGACCTTAGGGAAGCCAACACTGTGGCCAGAATCTTTGTGAAAACCCTGGGGGCCGTGGCCAGACCGAATGGTAGTGCCACGAATTGGAAATGACTGCCCTCTACAGCGAAGCGTAGCAATCTTTGATGTAGACCGAAGATCGGCACATGAAGGTTCGCGTCCTTGATATCTATGGACGCTAAATAGTCTCCCTTTCTCAGGGATTTTATTATTGAACGAACCGACTCCATGCGGAAGGATCGGACGTCAAGAGGTTGAGAGCCTTGAGGTCCAAAGTGGGCCTTACTTCCCCATTTGGCTTCGGCACGGTGAATAGGTTTGAGTAAAACCCTTTGAACCTTTCCTTGTGCGGAACCTTTACAATTACCCCCTGCATCAGCAGATGCTGTAAAGCTAGGAATAGGCATCTTCTTTTCTCTGGATCCGACGGAACCCTTGAGTACAGAAACCGAATTGGGGGAAATTCCCAAAACTCTATTCTGTACCCGTATTTTACAGTGGAAATGACCCATCTGTCTTGAATTAGTTCTTCCCGGGCATCCCCAAACAGCTGAAGCCTGCCCCCTACCCGTGAGAGCGGGGGCGCCCCTTCACAAGGTAGACTTGGAGTGGGGCTTGGGTGTCTTTTGGGTCCAGGGTTTCTTCTGACCCTGGGGTCTTTTAAACCCAGACAGCTGAAGCGGTCGATACCGCTTAGGGGAAGAAGCACTAGGTCCTGGAGCATTGTGAATTTTATAAAAGGGTTGCTTCCCTTTCTTTTTAATAGGGAGTAGGGCACTCTCTCCTCCAGAGATCTTTTGGATATATTTATCCAGATCCTCACCAAACAAGCGCTCTCCATGGAATGGAAAAGCTGCGAGTAGCCTTTTACATGGCGTCTCAGCAGACCAGTTCTTTAGCCACAAGACTCTGCGCATATGGATTGACAGTAACGCAAAACGAGACATCTGTTGGATTAAGTCCTTCAATGCGTCTACTGCAAAACATAAGGCATGAGGAATCTCCGACAATTCCTCTGCAGATTCCTCCTGGCAAGGTAGGTTCTTTACCAACCTTTTAAAGCGATCCTTTAGGGATCCCAATAGCTGCAACTGCTGGCTGAACTGCTCCACCAGCCACCGAAAAGGAGGCTTTTAATAAGGACTCTAGCTTTTTATCAGCTGGATCCTTAAATACCTGGGCATTATCCACTGGACAGGTTAAACTTTTATTTACTGAAGATATGGCAGCGTCCACCGAAGGTGTCCCCCATTTCTTCCTGAACTTCTCCTCCATAGGATATAAGACAGAAAACCTTTTTGGAGGTAAGTATATCCTGTCAGGGTGCTCCCAGTCCACGTAAACCACCTGCTCCAGTAACGGATGCAAAGGGAACGCTTGGGAAATTTGCTGAGGTCGCAAAGATCCCAAAGTAGAACAGGAGAGTCCAGACTCCTGAACCGGGGGTAACTTAAACCCAATTCGTACCATCTCAATTAGAGATTGGATAAACAACTTTTGGGAATGGGAGGCTGAAATTGGCTCTTCAGAGCCAGAGTCCTCAGCCGAGGATTCTTCAGCCTCTCCTTCCTCCCGGTCTTTTATGACCACCTCTTCCAAATCCTCCGCCCACTCTGGTTCCAGATCACCTGGACCCATCTGGCTATAAGAGTCCTGGTGCTCTAGTGACTCTCCACTTGGCCCAGGCTCAGGGGAGGGAGATCTATTACGCTTCCTCCACCCCTGTGTTACAGAGGCAATCATGCCAGCTATTTTGCCCTCAAGGCCGGCTAAGGCAGATGCCAAATCACCCTTTGTAACATAAGCCGAGGCAGGTATATTGGTAGTGGCCACTATGCCTGACAAATGTAATGGCTCAACCAGGCCAGATGCCGCAGGTCTTTCGGGAGAAACTGAGGCTGCATCAGAATGGGGTTGGTCTCCTGTTTTTAAAGGAGGAACTCTTACATCCTGTGCTTGCCTTGTTCCCTATACCTCGTTTTCTGGAAGACATTGCTTACACACAAGGAACAAAAGGAGTACTCCCCATAAACTACAACCAGCCTTCAACCTGTCACAACTGTGTCCAAGACCTCCAGACTCACGTGCCCACTATCGCTCTGTGCTGTCCACGCGCACGCCAGGAGCTCCATCCTTATAAAGCCTTAGCCTGAGAGTAAGCGCGCGCATCAGCGTGCTCAGCGGCATGCCCACCGCACGGCGCATGCGCCGTCCTGACGCACGCGGTGAATCTGCGACGCGCACAGCAGCGGCACACGCGCACACAGACAGTGCGTACACCAGGGGCGCACGCACATGCCAACGGCACGCACGGCGCATGTGCACACTTGCGCACGCCAGTCTCAAATGCGCACCATACCGGGCCATCTGTAATCCCAGACACAGGCTTAAGGTTTACCAGCAGTTTCAAAGGGAAATATATATATAAAAAAATCCCAAAGGGAGTACTCACCATCCCAAGCAGCAGGGCTTGTTTTACCAGGCCCAATCTTCCCCCATCACGGCGGGTAGCGCCTCTAAGGACCCTAAGGGACCGGGTCCCCCATATCTTTGGGGTCCACACCCCTGGACCTGTAAAGCACCCTTTCTGGTTTACCTTGGGCAAGATTGACCAGGAATACCAACTTAACAAGGGTCCAGCGCCTATATAGGACACATTACAAGCAACACCTCGTTCTTGAACCGAGATTCGGGTACCATCCACTTTAGCTATGTTATGCCATCCGAATGGATCCAATTATAACGTCCTCAGTGGGACATTTTTTGAAGAATTTGAAGAGCTTCAACAGCCATGACCATCACCTTCAAGACACTGGTGAAAAAACTGAGGTACTTCCGGTATAGGAGGGGTTATATGGGAGGAACCGTCTTACTATTGGTTGCCAGTGTCCAATCACCTAAAGGTAAGCGTATAACCCACATAGTCAGTATTATGGTGCTCTGTGTCCCGTGATGTACGATAAAGAAATATATTTTTCTGTGCAAATTTATTTTTTGAATCTTGTACTTTTCTGTGGTACAACATAAATATATTTTCTTTCTTTTTATTAAGAATATTTGCCTTTTTCTAAGCTGTTATTATTATACTGGTCAATGAAGATTGTTCTGCTCCAAATGTCACTCACTTTATAGATTGATATACCTAAACAGGTCCAGCCTGTCTGGGCAGTATGGTCACCTGCTGACTTGGCATGATCCACAAGTAGTTTAGTTCAATCTTATTTTATTAAAGAAGTAACGGGGACAGCAAACATATTTTTAATCCAGAGACAAAAGTAACATAAATAAAAGGTAGGTAACACCCCAAAGGTGCCCGACTCAGGCTTCGGGCTGAAGCCCCTGGTCTTTTTGCCACCTAGCATTGACCCTAACTGTCTCTGTTGCTGACCCCCCCACCCCCACCCTACTGTGAGCTGCAATGTGTGTGAGGGGAAGTGTGTGGAGAAGGAGAATTTGGCTCAGTCAGGGAATGCAAAGGAATTTTTTTTTTGTGCATTCAGTAACTGAAATTGGTACTTGTTTAATCACTTCAATGTCAGACACTTGCACCCCCTTCCTGCACAAGCCAATTTTTCAGCGATCGGGCACTTTGAAAGGCAATTGGGTGGCCATTCAACACTGTACCCATATGACATTTTTATAACTGTTTTCACACAAATAGAGATTTCTTTCGGTGGTATTTATTCACAACTGGGTTTTTTTTTTTTTTTGCTAAATAAAGGAAGAAATACCGAATGCTTTGGAAAATAAACATGTTTTTATTTGTTGTCTTATATCAGAGAGCAGGTGGGTGGAGAAAGGCTGCAAAAATGTGTTTCCTGCGCACACAGGATATCGCTGTTATGAGAGAGTGCTTCCTTCCACAGGGACTTCTTTTTCACTGGGTGATTAAGGCCTTTAGAGTTTATAGAGAGGAATGTCATTCCCATATTGGAGGAAGTCTTGTGCTTGTATTGTGTGCATGAAGTAATTTCATTTTTAGGATGTGGGGTCCCTCTTGTGGCCAAAGTGGAGAAGGCAAGTTACATGTAATTTGCAAAGTATAAAAGTTCATAGCGTATTTATGCCGCGTACACACGGTCGGACTTTTCGGCTACAAAAGTCCGACAGCCCGTCCGACAGCCCGTCCGACAGACTTTCGACGGACTTTTGGCGGACTTGCGGCGGACTTGCGGCAGATTTTCTAAAGAATGGACTTGCCTACATACGATCACACAAAAGTCCGACGGATTCGTACGTGATGACGTACACCGGACTAAAATAAGGAAGCTGATAGCCAGTAGCCAATAGCTGCCCTAGCGTGGGTTTTTGTCCGTCAGACTAGCATACAGGATTTCTGGGTCCGGCGGAGTTACGACGTAAAGATTTGAAGCATGTTCCAAATGTAAAGTCCGTCAGATTAGTGGCTGGAAAAGTCAGTCGAAAGTCTGGGGAAGCCCACACACGATCGGATTGTCCGCCGGCTTTGGTCCGGCATCCATCGGACTTTTGTAGATGAAAAGTCCGACTGTGTGTACGCGGCATTACTGTCTTTGAAGAGTTGCAGGGACCTGCAGAATTGTATGTGCAGCCAGATGGAGATCCTTTCAGAGGGATCTGCTATACGAAGTTTGTCTAGCTTTGCAGACTTTCTGTGGTTGTTGACTGTGATAGTGGAGGGGAAAAGGAGAAACAAAACATAGAAACACAGAAATAAAGGGTTAGAGTAACCATATAACTGGTGAAATAACAGCATTGGTAAGGGTTTTCCACTTAACAGTATTAGGTAAGAAAAATACCCATATGCAGCACTGCGCTGCTCAAATTTGAGTGAGGGGTAAGTTCGAGCCTGTAGGCTCTCCTGGGTAACCTCCCAGGGATTAAGGTAGACATTTTGTTCCCTCCAGGTTTATGAATGCGATTTAGCATTTTTGTTTGTGACTTTTTTCCATTCTGGATCCACCTGCTTTGCAGGTCTTGCTGAGGTACGATCCTCTGCTTGTTCAGGGAGAATCTTCCATTTTTCCAGTAGAGAGAGACCCTTCTCCAGAGATTCCACTATGTGTGTGCTTCCCTCTTTCACGATAGTGAGTTTAGTGGGATAACTAAATAATCTATAGACAATTTTGTGGTTTCTGAGTGTCTTAGTGATAGTATTTAAATTTTTCCTCTTTTGCAATGTGTATTGGGACAAGTTGGCATAAAATTGCAAATTTTGGTATTGCGTAGGGATTTGATCCCTTTTGCACATTACCATCAAAAGTTGCTCTTTAGCATGGTGAAAGTGGAGACGGCGTATTACGTCCCTGGGCACTTGTTTAGGTAAGTATGCAGGTTTGGGTAAACGGTGGATTCTGTCTATGGTGACATCCATGTCGGTAAGGTCAGGTATGAGAGATTGAAATAGTGAGGACGCGAAGGAGCGGAGGTCAGATTGCTGGACAGATTCGGGGATCCCCCTTATTTTCATGTTATTTCTTGTGGACCTGTCCTCGATATCTGCTAATTTAGCCTTCATACACTCAGTATCCCCCTCTCTCTCTTCCGTGTAATCCACCAAATCATTGATGGTGGTTGCATATTCTCCCATTTTGTGTTCTATGTGCTCCACTCTAGATTCTACAGCCTGGAGATCAATGTTAAATTTGTGCATGCATTTCATCATATGTGCCTGTAAAGAACTTCTGAGTGAGAGGAGAATGTCTTTGAGAACAGTGTCCATCACAGGCTGGTGTTTGGTAGGGAAGGATTCAATGGAATCAGGCAGCTCCCTAGTGTCATCCCCTGAGTCCATGATAGGGCTAGGTGCTGGACTGCATCCAGTCCATCCAGCCAGAATTTGGCTTTTGCCGGACTGCCATTAGCTGGGGAAGGTAGGACTGAGAGGTATCTGGGGAGCCACTATTTTGTGTCGATGCCCCTGAGTGTGCTTTAGATTGAGCTCAGGCAGTTGGTGTAGATGCTGGGCCGCCGCCATCTTGCCTACCTCCATGCTGCTTCTGTATGAAGAAGTCCATCAAGCGCTGCAGCTTCCTCTGTTCTTTCCTTTTTCTGGTCATTGTCACAGGGTGTCCTGGGGTTGGATTGCCTGGAAAGGCTGGTGTAAATGTGTCCCGGAGGGTCGCTATGTACCGCTGTATCCCTGTGTTAGTGAGAGCTCATGGATCAAGCTGCCATCCGGCTCCGTAGCAAGCCACACTCCCCCAGTGTATATTTTTTAGTCTGTAGGAAAGTTATAGAATCCACAAACTATGGTATGTATATCTGGAAATCAATTAATCCTGATGTACTGATGGCCTAGCTCATTTCTTGAGGCCCAAAAATGCCAGGATAGTACACAAATTACCCCTTTTTTGGAAAGTAGGCAGTTCAATTTATTTAGTAAGAGGCATGGCAAGCTTTTTGAAGTTGTCATTTTTTGTCACAATTTTTTGGAAAATGAAGAAATTAAAAATAATGTTTTTTTTCAAAAATTTAAAAAAAATTCTTGCATACTGTCACCAGTTCAGGACAGCATCATCATATAACTGGTGTGGTGGTGATCAGGAAAACTGACTGGTGACAGTATTAAAAAAAATATATATTTTTTTTTCTTCTTTATTACATTCTTTTTCTTTTTGTACAGTTTTAATCACATCCCCAGAGTAGTAACACTGTACTACTCTGGGGATGTGATACTACTCTGGGGATGTGATTAAAACTGTACTTAATAGAGTTATAAGCAACCATTTTTCCTGAAGGAAAATTATTAATTCAGTGTTAACTATTGTGATTGGCCAGAGCTAATCACATGATGCAGATGAGCTGTGATTGGCCCTGTTTTTTCCATGTGATCACCATGACCAATCACAGAGCTCATCATAATAGTACACAATGAAAGGCAAGAATCAAAGCCTTTCATTGTGTACAATTGTCATGTGATCTGCTGTGATTGGCTACAGCGATCACATGGTACCAGCAGTGGACCAATACAGTGATCTGTCATCTGCTGTGTCCTGTGGACACAGCAGGTGACAGATCAACCGGAGCCCGGCCCATGGAGTGCACATGAGGTGCAGAAAAACAGGGCTTCGCTCAGGCGTCATATTAAGTAGGCCAGGCGGGAGGGGGGTTACAGACAACCCTTTAACAAATTCACCGAGCAAACCAGGTAGATTGAAGCCCAGCACAACAAATCTCAGCTTCTGTTCCAGCAGACAGACAGAAGAGCAAATCTGAAGATATCTAGTCATCATTACACATGCTAGTGCAGTGATGGCGAATCTTGGCACTCCAGATGTTTTGGAACTACCTTTCCCATGATGCTCATGCACTCTGCAGTGTAGTTGTGCATCATGGGACAGGTAGTTCCAAAACATCTGGGGTGCCAAGGTTCTCCATCACTGTACTAGTGTAAAATCTCGTCCCATGGTATTACTAAAAAGAAGATATCATTTTTGCTTTTTTAAGAGTTGCTCATGCATGACTGCAATATATTTTGGTTTATTCTATGAAGTTTCTTTTAACTGCTAAACAATAGGTACTAACCCAGGTTGTTTTTCACATTAAACAGAAGATATACATCCATCATCGGATTGACCATGGACCGACTCTCCTGGAGAAGAGGTTGCTGAACTGTTGATAGACAACAAACAAGAACCATATATCATTTCACAGCAACTGAAACCTGTAAATTAATATTAATTTGTGAAATAAAGTTTGTATAACCACTTGACCTCCGGAAGATTTACCCCCCTCCCTCATGACAATGGCCATTTTTTGCAATATGACACTGCGTTACTTTAACTGGCAATCGTGCGGTCATGCAATTCTGTACACAAATACAATTTATGTAATTTTTTCCCACAAATAGAGCTTACTTTAGGTAGTATTTGATCACCACTGTGTGTTTTATTTTTTGTGCTATAAACAAAAAAAGAACATTTTTGAAAAACAAAAACAATATTTTTTCACTTTCTGCTCTAAAACATAGCCAATAAAATCTAAAAAAAAAATCGAATTTCTTCATAAATTTAAGCCAACGTGTATTCTGCTACATGATTTTGGTTAAAAAAAATCCCAATCGTATATTGATCGGTTTACGCAAGTGTTATAGCTTCTACAAACTATAGGACATATTTATGGATTTTTAAAAATTTTTTTAATGGCTTATAGTGGGACTGTTGACACTTTGTGGGAACCAGTGACACTAATACAGTGATCAGTTCAAAAAATATGCATTGTCACTGTACTAATGACACTGGCTGGGAAGGGGTTAAACATCTAGGATGATAAAAGGGTTAACTGTGTGCCTAACCAGTGTTTTTGTGTATTGTATGAGGTGCTTTTACTAGGGGAAGAGATGGATTTTGCTCCCACAAAATCTATTCCTTTCCCCCTGTCAGAACTGAGATCTGCCTTGTTTACATAGGCAGATCATAGTTCTGTGTGTATTACCAAAGATCGGCGGGTGCCAGAGGACATCCAGTGCCTGGCACCCTCAGATCGGCTTCTGCTGTGAATTATTAACAGCAGAAGTGGTCCGCCAGCAGCGCGCGCATGTGCGTCCCCTGCAGGAGGAAGTACAGAATCACGTACTGTATATAGACACTTAGAGGTTGGGCCATCTGCCAATCAGGCATTCGGGTGGATCCTGACAATATTGTCAGGGTACTTTCAGATTCTAAAGCAGCTCTGTGACATCAGCTGATAGCGGGCAATAGCCATCTATTAGCTGATTTTGGGTCACAGGAGAGCAAAAGTAAATGAAAATGTATTATCCAATATACCATGTGCTATATGTCCTCATCCTTACGTCTAGAATATACAAACAATCTAAGGACTTTTAGAGTAACATATAGATACAAGGAGCACACTGTATGTATAAAAACCATATATTTTATTATAACATCCAATAAAAGCCAGAACACAAATCAAACAATAAAATAGGGAATATATAGGGTTAAAATATTTGTTAAGATCCAAAACAATCCACATATACACTCAAAGCATTTCAATAGATCTTCTTCAGCAGTACATGTGAACGATCAGCAAGATGAAACCCATCATTTTCACTGGGATCCTATAGGTGTGATGGTAACTTTATTTTTCTCCACCAAAGTGAACTGATACATCATGGTCACTTTACCACCCTGGCCTTTTCACTGGTCACAATGTTTGTCTTTTTTCTTTATAAAACTGAATAAAATTCATTTGGGCACAATGTCACATGCTGGTCCTGAACTAGTTAAAGTATAATTACAGCGATAGTTAACTCCGCAATATAATTTTCTTTTTAGGGGCCCCCAGGTGCATTATGCCATAATGTGCTAGTATGCCCACCATATTAGTATATTATGTCAGAATTACCTCTCAAATGGTGCCCCCCAGCACTGCCCGATCTTCCTTACGGCTTCCGTGCCATGCTGCGATGACGTCACTTCTACTTTAAAGGCAAAACTTTTTTTCAGCTTTGGATAGAGTGGAGAGAGAGATTAGAGCGCTGTCAGGATTTTATTGCTGTCTCTGTCCTCATTAGGGAGATTCAGCCTCTCTATTTGTCCTGGTGACCACCACCATCAGCGAGAATGAAAGTGGATGAAGATACCAAATTTTAGGTTGACACCATAACAGAAATATAGGGGAAATCTCCCAATGGGGACACTAGCGCTGATGACTATCAGGGATTCCTTCTCTTTACACAATTTCCTGTCACTTCCTGTTTTGGCTACAGGACAGGGAGTGAATCTCCCCAATGGGACACAGACGGCAATACAAAATTGTCAGGGGTTATAACACTCCTTTACTCTATCCAAAAGTAAAGTTTTGCCTTTAATTCTATTTTAACTGCTTGCCAACCAGCCGCCGTCATACTGCGGGAGGTCGGCACGAACCTGCGAGCAGTCGTAGCTATACATCGGCTCCTTTAAGCGGGATAGCAGGCACGCTGCACTGTGGGGGTGCTGATGCTCGTGGCCGACGGTCGCGATGACCGCTGGCCACGAGCGATGGCAGGCACGAGAGGCAGAACAGGGATGTGTGTGTGTAAACACACACACACACACATCCCTGTTCTGTTCTGTGAGGAGAGACAGATCGTGAGTTCCTAATAGCTAGGAACCACGATCTGCCATTTCCTCTAGGTCATTCCCCTCCCCCACAGTTAGATCACACACGAGGGAACACAGTTAACCCCTTGATCGCCCCCTAGTGTTAACCCCTTTCCTGTCAGTGACATTTTTACAGTAATCAGTGCATTTTTATAGCACTGATCGTTGTATAAATGCCACTGGTCCCAAAAATGTGTCAAAAGTGTCCGATGTGTCCGCCATAATGTCACAGTCCCAATAAAAATAATAATAATAAAAATGCTTTAAATCTGTCACATATTTTGTAGACGCTATAACTTTTGCGCAAACCAATCAATATATGCTTATTGTGATTATTTTTACCAAAAATATGTAGAAGAATACATATCGGCCTAAACTGAGAAAAAACTTTTTTAACCGCTTCAGTCCCGGAAGAATTTACCCCCTTCCTGACCAGAGCACTTTTTGCGATTTGGCACTGCATCGCTATAACTGACAATTGCGCGGTCGTGCGATGTGGCTCCCAAACAAAATTGACGTCCTTTTTTTTCCCACAAATAAAGCTTTCTTTTGGTAGTATTTGATCACCTCTAAGTTTTTTCTTTTTTGCGCTATAAACAAAAAAATAGCGACAATTTTGAAAAAAACGCATTATTTTTTACTTTTTGCTATAATAAATACCCCCAAAAAATTATTAAAAAAACATTTTTTTTCCTCAGTTTAGGCGGATAAGTATTCTTATACATATTTTTGGTAAAAAAAATCACAGTAAGCGATTATTGATTGGTTTGCGCAAAAGTTATAGCGTTTACAAAATAGGGGATAGTTTTATGGCATTTTTACAATAATTTTTTTTTTACTAGTAATGGCAGCGATCAGCGATTTTTATTGTGACTGCGACATTATGGCGGACACATCGGACAATTTTGACACATTTTTGGGACCATTGTCATTTATACAGCGATCAGTGCTATAAAAATGCACTGATTCCTGTGTAAATGACACTGGCAGTGAAGGGGTTAACCACTAGGGGGCGGGAGGGGTTAAGTCAGTACTAGGGAGTGATTACTAACTGTAGGGGGATGGGCTAGCTGTGACAGTCACTGATCTCTGCTCCCGAAGACAGGGAGCAGAGATCAGTGACACTGTCACTAGGCAGCATGGGGAGATGCTTGTTTACATCAGCATCTCCCCATTCGTCCTCTCCGTGAGGCGATCGTGGGTGTCCCCATGGCGATCGAGTCCGCAGGACCCACGACCTGACTAACGGAGTGCGCACGCAATGGCACAGCGGAAATTCAAATGGGACTTACAGGTACGCCCATTTGCCCAGCAGTGCCATTCTGCCGACATACATCAGCGTGCGCCGGTCGGGAAGTGGTTAAAAAAAAATGGGGATATTTATTATACCAAAAAGTACAAAATATTGTGTTTTTTTCAAAATCGACACTCTTTTTTTGTTTATAGCGCAAAAAATAAAAACCGCAGAGATGAAAGCTCTATTTGTGGGAAAAAAAGGACGTCAATTTTGTTTGGGTGCAACGTCGCACGGCCGCGCAATTGTCAGTTAAGGCGACACAGTGCCGAATCACAAAAAATGGCCCGGTCCTTCAGCAGCCAAATCTTCCGGGGCTGAAGTGGTTAAACTGAATAAAAAAGTTCTTTCCCTGCACAACTTTTTTTTTTAAATCAATTTTTAGCGTTTGTACCCATGACTCTCATGGCAGTGCCAAGCTCCCTATGCCCTTTTTTCGACAATAGGTTGCCTTTCAGTCTTGAAAATGGACTTTAGACATGGGATTCATAGACATCGCTCTGGGATTGTCGAACCTCCCTAACGAAAGTTTGCCCAGTTTGCTCATCCTTAGCAAGCCTCCTCACTGCCAGTACTCGATTCCTCCTCCCTACTGCCAGAACCTCAACACTCCTCCTCACTGCCAGCACCACAACCTTCCTCCTCGTGTTCCTCCTCGGACTCCTACTACCTTATTGCTTTCCCCTGGTGGAAGGCAGGGATGGTCTTCAGTGGAAAAAAAAATGGCAGATGATGGTATTCTTCTGGGCAAAATAATGTTTGCTGGGTACCTGCCACTGCAGTGTAGCATGAGCTACAAGCTTGTGGGTTTTTCACGTGACCTTGATGTACGTGTATAGCAATAGACACCCACAATAGACACGCTAATTGGTTGGACACAGTTTGACCACAAGAGCTGTACACTTCCAAAACTGTGCATCTTCATCCACAGTATAACCAGAAGAGGAATTCTCTGTCTACTGCTGAACACGAACACACAAGTCAGTTTCCTTCTATGATAGTTTTCTAGTTGCTTTCTTTTTTCTCACGGGAGTTTTGAAGAAGAGAGATGAAGGTTTTCATACCATCCTTTGTTGTATCCTTTCTCCTATTATTGAGCATTACAGCTGCAGGTAAGATATGTTTTATATCTTTCCTAAATATATTTGTAGCGGTACCCTCGTAGGGGCTGCTGAAAGTTGTGGCCCACCTGTCACCCTGTACAGCCCGGCATTCACTTCCCAATCACCTTGTAGACATTTAACAGAAAAAAAAAGAAACTGCGCTAAGATATATAAAAGACACCTATGAGAGATGAATTTGTTGTGTGATGGAAGCAGCAATTCTCCTGTGTAACACCAATACAGTGAAAAATATATAAAGAAAAATTAGAATCGCGCTAAACCTGTGAATATTAACAGGTATAAACCATAAATGAAATACACAAAATGTGCAAACTAGACATGTGCACAGCCAAAAAAATTCGTTCTTTTCGTTTTCGTTTCATTCGTTTATTATTTTTTTCGTTTTTCGGGTCATTCGTTATGATCGCGATTCGTAAATTCGTTCATTCGTAAATTCGTAAATGCGTTCATTCGTACATTCGTAATTCGAACATACGTTCATTCGTACATTCGTACATTTTTACATTTGTACATTCGTAAATTCGTACATTCGTAAAATCGTACATTTGTAAATTAGAAAAATTCGGAAATTTGTAAATTCAAAGTTTGAAAATCCAAAAACCCGAGAATTCAAAAATCTGAAATAGTAACTAACTATTAAATTATAGGTATTGTAATTTCCTTTCAAACTTGACTGTCAGTGAACGTAACAAATACAAATTTAACCGAAGTTACGAATTATCCAAAATGAATGCTGCATCTAAACAGATGGAACGGAACAAATTAATAATCAATAATATTAATAAAACGTTGTTATTATTATTATTGTTATTTATTATTATTAATTCATTACGTTCCATTCCATTTTTTCGGATCATTCATAACTTCGGATAAATTTGTATGTGTTACGTTCACTAACAGCCAAATTTAAAAGGAAATTACAATACCTATAAAATAAAAGTTACTAGTAATTACTAATAGTTAAGTTATTATTAGTTAACTATTATTTCAGATTTCCGAATTTTCGAATTTACAAATGTACGAATGCACTAATTTACAAATGTACGAATGCTCGAATGTACGAATGTACGAATGTAAATTGCGAATGTACGAATGCCCGAATTTACGAATGTCCAATTTTATCAAATTTACGAATATTCGGAAAAAATTCGTTAAATGGGTTTTCGTTAATTGGGATATTCCCGAATTAACGAATTTGTCAAAATTCGTTAAAAAAAGAATTCGGAACGAAACAAATTGCACATGCCTAGTGCAAACCATTCACAATTCAATGTGATAGTAAATATATGTGAATAATTAATAAATCATGAACCTTGTGAATAACATATATGAAAAATTTGTAAACCATGCAAGTTATAAGTAAAAAATCAGTCCATATCAAAATAAGCCAAACAGTCTGTGTATAAATGACTGGAGAGTGTCACATCCACCCGTGCACAAGTCAGGAGTAAAGTCCATCCACAGATGAGATGAATCTTCAACTGCTGATTGACAAAAAATATGTGCAATCCACCACCACTATAGAAAGAATCACTTCTTACCAGATGGCCATGATCCCCCGCTACAGAGGATCAGGAAAGACATATAATCTAGGCACAGCTGTAACTCCAGAGCGCACCGAACGTGCTTGCTTGCTTGCTAGTTACTCTTCAGGTCGCCTCATTAATGATCAAGCCCATGAGTGGATGCACATAGATTGTTTCAGTGGATAAATGTGGAGCACTCTACAAATACTTCAAGCACACTACTGGCTTCTCTCTGACATCTCTAGTGAACAATATTCCATACAGCCAGTATTTGAGAGTTAGGCGTAAATGTACAAATGATGATGATGAAGAAAGATGTGGTCCTTTTATTCTATTCCTTAATGAATGTCTTTTCCTCTGGCACTCACTGCCTCTTCACATCAAAAGCAGAATCCACTTCCAGGCTGTTCTCAGTTCGTCAGAGACCAACATTTTTAGGATTTCTTTATCTTCAACATTTGACAGACTCTGGTGGCAGCTGTCCATCTCTTCACTCCCTGCGCTCCTCCAGCAAATGAATAAGAAGTCTTCATGTGGTAGCTGACCTATGGTGGACTACTGCTCCCAGTAATCCCTCTTCAGGCCCTGCCAGCCCTCCTGGCTGCAGCTGCCCGACTCCACTGCCCGTAACATTGCAATCCTCACTGGCTCCACACCCAGCTCTGACTGTTTCCTCCCAGTCCTCTCTGGCATGCCTTTCCAGTCCTCCCGATAGCACATCACTCACCAGCCCTCCTGGCTGCACACATTGGTGGTTTCCTCCTGAAGAATTGCCCGGCAGTACTAGCTCCTGCTGACTCCTTTCTGTGTCTCCTGTTCAGATCCTTCATGCGTTCTTGAAGGGATTTGTCCTGCACCTGAGTCCCAGGCCCAGGGTCAACCCCCCCCCTCCAGCTAGGCTGACCCTGGGTATATCAAGGAGGCCTGTCAATCCTACTTTGGAATTGGTCAGGGCTCTCTGGGACACCCCAAACAGCTCCACCTCTATTTCCCGCCTCTCTTCTAGAATCCTCTAAAGGTGACAGTGAAGTGATGCTGTCTGTGAGTCACCAGCCTACTCTGAGCCACTCCCAGCCCACACAGATCAAAACAAACAGGCCTAGCTTCCAGCTAGGCCTGCTTAAGTTTGCCTGCACTCACCAAAAATCTCACCTCTAGCACAGTGGCGGCCCGTCCATAGGGGGCGCATGGGCACCGCCCCCCCTCCAGGCAGCCACAAAAAAAAAAAAAGAGAAAAAAAAGAAATTTTTTTTTTTAAAAACTGGCCCTTTAAAAAAAAAATCCCAAAAAAGTTCCTTAAGTGCATTTGGACTCCGGATACAGTGCAACGCCGGACACAGAGCGCTTACGGGAAGCGTCACGTCTATGCAATCACGAGATTGCAGACATGGCGTTTCATTTGCGGGCGCTTAGCCCGCCTTGCGGCGCTTTCTGAGGCGCCAAGTAGCTTCCGCCCGGCGCCTATAGTAATATATATTACAAGCGCCGGGCAGAAGCTACTCGGCGCTTCGGATTTGATTGACATCTGAGTTTGCTGTCACTTCCTGATTCTCTCTCCCATTGTGCCTGAGAGAGGAAACAGGAAGTATGCTGCTCCATCACCGCTGCCAGTGGAAGGAAACACCGCAGGAGAGGACAACAGCAAGATAAGTGCCGCTGTTTAGAGAACGGGACAGGGGTTTGAAGTAACAGAGGCTGCATTTAATGGGACACAGGCAGGCTGCATTTGGGGGGACAGATGCTGCACTAGGGGGGACAGATGCTGCACTAGGGGGGACAGATGCTGCATTAGGGGGGGACAGATGCTGCATTGGGGGGGACAGATGCTGCATTAGGGGGGACAGATGCTGCATTAGGGGGGACAGAGTCTGCATTTGGTGGGACAGATGCTGCACTAGGGGGGGCAGATGCTGCATTTGGGGGGACAGAGTCTGCATTTGGGGGGACAGATGCTGCACTAGGGGGGACAGATGCTGCGTTAGGGGGGACAGATGCTGCATTAGGGGGGACAGATGCTGCATTTGGGGGACAGATGCTGCATTAGGGGGGACAGAATCTGTATTTGGGGGGAAAGATGCTGCACTAGGGGGGACAGATGCTGCATTAGGGGGGACAGATGCTGCATTAGGGGGGACAGATGCTGCATTAGGGGGGACAGAGTCTGCATTTGGGGGGACAGAGGCTGCATTTGGGGGGGACAGATGCTGCATTAGGGGGGACAGAGGCTGCATTTGGTGGGACAGAGGTTGCATTTGGTGGGACGCAGGCTACATTTGGTGGGATGCAGGCTGCATTAAAGGGGACAGAGGCTGCATTTGGGGGGACAGAGGCTGCATGTAAGGAGGGACTCCGCTGTGGGCACCTGATGTAAGGACGGACTCTGCTGGGTCACCCGATGGCATCTAGTGGCAGGCAACATATCTAGGCAGGACAATGTAGTGTAGTATAGTATGGAGGTCAGTGTAGTGGTCACTATGGGGGGCAGTGTAGTGGACAGTATAGTGGTCAGTATAGTGTAGTTTAGTATGGAGGTCAGTGTAGTATGGTGGACAGTGTAGTATAGTGGACAGTGTAGTGTAGTGGTCAGTGTAGTGTAGTATAGTGGTCAGTGTAGTGGTTAGTGTAGTGGACAGTATAGTATGGTGGTCAGTGTAGTATGGTGGTCAGTGTAGTATGGTGGTCAGTGTAGTATGGTGGACAGTGTAGTGTAGTATAGCGGATAGTGTAGTATAGCGGACAGTGTAGTATAGCGGACAGTGTAGTATGGTGGTCAGTATAGTGTAGCGGACAGTGTAGTGTAGCGGTCAGTATAGTGTAGTATGGTGGACAGTGTAGTATGGTGGACAGTGTAGTATGGTGGTCAGTGTAGTATGGTGGTCAGTGTAGTGTAGTATGGTGGACAGTGTAGTGTAGTATAGCGGACAGTGTAGTGTAGTGGACAGTGTAGTATGGCGGTCAGTATAGTGTAGTATAGCGGACAGTGTAGTATAGCGGACAGTGTAGTATGGTGGTCAGTATAGTGTAGTATGGTGGACAGTGTAGTATGGTGGTCAGTATAGTGTAGTATAGTGGACAGTGTAGTATGGTGGTCAGTATAGTGTAGTATAGCGGACAGTGTAGTATAGCGGTCAGTGTAGTGTAGTATAGCGGTCAGTGTAGTGTAGTATGGTGGACAGTGTAGTGTAGTATAGCGGACAGTGTAGTATAGCGGACAGTGTAGTATAGCGTACAGTGTAGTGTAGTGGACAGTGTAGTATGGCGGTCAGTATAGAGTAGTATAGCGGACAGTGTAGTATAGCGGACAGTGTAGTGTAGTGGACAGTGTAGTATGGCGGTCAGTATAGAGTAGTATAGCGGACAATGTAGTATAGCGGACAGTGTAGTATAGCGGACAGTGTAGTATGGTGGTCAGTATAGTGTAGTATAGTGGACAGTGTAGTATAGTGGACAGTGTAGTATGGTGGACAGTGTAGTATGGTGGTCAGTATAGTGTAGTATGGCAGACAGTGTAGTGTAGTATAGTGGACAGTGTAGTATAGCGGACAGTGTAGTATAGCGGACAGTGTAATATGGCGGTCAGTATAGTGTAGTATAGTGGACAGTGTAGTATGGTAGACAGTGTAGTATGGTGGTCAGTATAGTGTAGTATGGTGGACAGTGTAGTATGGTGGTCAGTGTGGTATGGTGGTCCGTGTAGTATGGTGGTCAGTATAGTGTAGTATGGCGGACAGCGTAGTGTAGTATAGCGGACAGTGTAGTATAGCGGACAGTGTAGTATAGCGGGCAGTGTAGTATGGCGGTCAGTATAGTGTAGTATAGTGGACAGTGTAGTATGGTGGTCAGTATAGTGTAGTATAGTGGACAGTGTAGTATGGTGGTCAGTGTAGTATGGTGGTCAGTGTAGTATGGTGGTCAGTGTAGTGTAGTATAGCGGACAGTGTAGTATAGCGGACAGTGTAGTGTAGCAGACAGTGTAGTGTAGCAGACAGTGTAGTGTAGCGGACAGTGTAGTGTAGCGGACAGTGTAGTGTAGCGGACAGTGTAGTATGGCGGTCAGTATAGTGTAGTATAGCGGACAGTGTAGTATAGCGGACAGTGTAGTATAGCGGACAGTGTAGTATGGTGGACAGTGTAGTATGGTGGACAGTGTAGTATGGTGGACAGTGTAGTGTAGTGGACAGTGTAGTATGGCGGTCAGTATAGTGTAGTATAGCGGACAGTGTAGTATAGCGGACAGTGTAGTATAGCGGACAGTGTAGTATGGTGGACAGTGTAGTATGGTGGACAGTGTAGTGTAGTGGACAGTGTAGTATAGCGGACAGTGTAGTATAGCGGACAGTGTAGTATGGTGGTCAGTATAGTGTAGTATAGTGGACAGTGTAGTATAGTGGACTGTGTAGTATGGTGGACAGTGTAGTATGGTGGTCAGTATAGTGTAGTATGGCAGACAGTGTAGTGTAGTATAGTGGACAGTGTAGTATAGCGGACAGTGTAGTATAGCGGACAGTGTAATATGGCGGTCAGTATAGTGTAGTATAGTGGACAGTGTAGTATGGTAGACAGTGTAGTATGGTGGTCAGTATAGTGTAGTATGGTGGACAGTGTAGTATGGTGGTCAGTGTAGTATGGTGGTCAGTATAGTGTAGTATGGCGGACAGCGTAGTGTAGTATAGCGGACAGTGTAGTATAGCGGACAGTGTAGTATAGCGGGCAGTGTAGTATGGCGGTCAGTATAGTGTAGTATAGTGGACAGTGTAGTATGGTGGTCAGTATAGTGTAGTATAGTGGACAGTGTAGTATGGTGGTCAGTGTAGTATGGTGGTCAGTGTAGTATGGTGGTCAGTGTAGTGTAGTATAGCGGACAGTGTAGTATAGCGGACAGTGTAGTGTAGCAGACAGTGTAGTGTAGCAGACAGTGTAGTGTAGCGGACAGTGTAGTGTAGCGGACAGTGTAGTGTAGCGGACAGTGTAGTGTAGCGGACAGTGTAGTATGGCGGTCAGTATAGTGTAGTATAGCGGACAGTGTAGTATAGCGGACAGTGTAGTATAGCGGACAGTGTAGTATGGTGGACAGTGTAGTATGGTGGACAGTGTAGTATGGTGGACAGTGTAGTGTAGTGGACAGTGTAGTATGGCGGTCAGTATAGTGTAGTATAGCGGACAGTGTAGTATAGCGGACAGTGTAGTATAGCGGACAGTGTAGTATAGTGTAGTATGGTGGACAGTGTAGTATGGTGGACAGTGTAGTATGGTGGTCAGTATAGTGTAGTATAGTGGACAGTTTAGTATGGTGGTCAGTGTAGTATGGTGGACAGTGTAGTATGGTGGACAGTGTAGTATGGTGGTCAGTATAATGTAGTATAGTGGACAGTGTAGTATGGTGGTCAGTGTAGTATGGTGGTCAAGTGTAGTGTAGTATAGTGGACAGTGTAGTATGGTGGTCAGTGTAGTGGTCAGTGTAGTGGTAAGTGTAATATAGTGGACAGTATAGTGTAGTGGTCAGTATAGTATAGTGGTCAGTATAGTATAGTGGTCAGTGTAGTGGACAATGTAGTGTAGTGGACAGTGTAATTCTCAGTGTAGTGGTCAGTTTGGGAATCAGGTAGGTCAGTACTATTGTATTTGAAGGGACTCAGGGATAGCTAAAAGTCCGCAGGTTGGGGGGAGGGGGGCGCAAATTACTTGCCTTGCCCCGGGTGCTGACAACCCACGCTACGCCACTACTGATAAGCAATGATATGCTGCACTGACACGCTGCACTAATGGGCAATGTTATGCTGCACTGATGGGCAATGATAGGCTGCACTGATGGGCATGAATAAGGCTGCACTGATGGGCACAGATAGGCTAAACTGAAGGGTACTGAAATGCTGCATTGATGGCCACTGATGAGGCAGAACTGATAAGCTGCACTGATGGGGCAGCACTGATAAGCTGCACTGATGGGACTGTACTGATGGGCACTAATAGGCTGCACTGATGGGCACTGATATGCTTTGTGTTAATATTTTTAAAGTTGTTGTTTATTTTTGGAACTTAATTCTGCATAAAACATTTAATAGTGTAATTTCATGAGTTAATTTACAAGGGCGTGTTTAGGGGCGGACTTAGGGGCGGGGCATTTAAATTTTTTTAACCCTGATAATTGTATTGATCACATTTAATTAAATTTGCATTTTATGTTTATGGCTATTGCATATGTATTATATATGTATTGATTATATTGATTTAATTTCTATTTTGCACCTTACGTTTATGGTTTACACTGTGATTACTAATCACATTCGAATTGCACTCTTTGCACTTTAATGTGAAATATTGGATTAGTGTGTAGGGATAGCGCATCAATTTGTGTATATATTTTTTTATTTGTTGTTGTGTGCAATATTTGTGATTGCAGCTGCCCTTATTTGGATACACTTTGATTCGTTTACATTGACTATCTTTTTCACAGTTTTGATTTTTACACCAAGCATGGAAATTTGCCCCTTATTCTTGATAAAAACATATTTGACCATAAGATTCTGCTTTACATGGTTATAAAATATTTTTATTATAGTGTATGTAAACCCTGAGAATTACCGTCTCTTCTTTTCTCTCTATTGCTGTTAAATCCTACAGTTAGTGCAAAGGACAAATCTAGGAAGTAGAATGGAGTTTCACTTTCCCCCGTAGTTCCAGCCTGAGGTAGAGACTGCGGCTCCAAAATAATACTGTACAAGTGGAAATAGTGGAGGTGGGCTGAGTGAGATACTTTGGAATTGCTGTATATGCAAAATGAACCTCTAAAGTTTAATGGCAGAGGCGGCTCTAGGCTTTGTGAGGCCTTAGGCATAACCTAGACCTGAGGCCCCATTAACGTCTATAATTGGAAAAAAAAATAATTCAAGCAATAAAAATTAATTGCATATATTAAGAGTACTGGTGTCAGTACTCTCTATCTCAGCACTGGTGTCAGTGTGCTCCATCACACCAGGGCTGAGATAGAGCACACTGACACCAGGGCTGAGATAGAGCACACTGACACCAGGGCTCTTAATATATGCAATTCATTTTAATTAATACTTAGTACTGTGCGCTGGTGTCAGTGCTCTCAACTCCCCAGTCACCTGCACACCTCCCAGTCACCTGCACAACCCCCCCCAGTCACCTGCACAACCCCCCCCCCAGTCACCTGCACAACCCCCCGCCCAGTCACCTGCACAACCACCCCCCAGTCACCTGCACAACCCCCCCCAGTCACCTGCACAACTCCCCCCCAGTCACCTGCACAACTCCCCCCCCAGTCACCTGCACAACTCCCCCCCCAGTCACCTGCACAACCCCCCCCAGTCACATGTACAACCCCCCCAGTCACATGTACAACCCCCCGAGTCACATGTACAACCCCCCAGTCACATGTACAACCCCCCCAGTCACCTGTACAACCCCCCCAGTCACATGTACAACCCCCCCAGTCACATGTACAACCCACCCAGTCACCTGTACAACCCCCCAGTCACCTGTACAACCCCCCCAGTCACATGTACAACCCCCCCAGTCACATGTACAACCCCCCCAGTCACCTGTACAACCCCCCAGTCACATGTACAACCCCCCCAGTCACATGTACCCCCCCGTCACATGTACACCCCCACCCCCAAGCCCATGTACCTCACACATAGCAAGGCTCTGTCCCCTCACAGCTTAGTCAGTTGGCTGCACACAGACAGGCTACAGCGTACTGGAATTGGCTCCACCTCCACCACGGAAGCCCCGCCCTGGAAGGAGGGTGGACTCCGCGATCCTGTGCTGAGGTGCTAGCTGTGCCCTTGCACAAGATATCGGCTGAAAGGACGGACAGGATTTGCTGGTGGGCAGGACGGACAGGATTTGCTGGCGGGCGGGGCAGTTGATGGTCTCTGGGTGTGTGTCTGCTGGTGTTCTGATGAAAAGGACGACCTGCTGATCCAGGGGAGTTTTCTTGAAAGGGGTGGAGACTGGGCAGTGCCCTGGTGGGACGGGGTGTTACAAAGCAGAGAGGAGGCGGACTGACTGTACTCTGAATGAGGTGGCACGAAGCTCCGCTGACTGTACCTGGGACTGATGTAGTATGAGGATAGCCAGAGGCAGTTCTTTAGGCAAAATAGGCGGTGGCGAGGCCCCTGGGGGGGCGAGGCCTTAGGCGACCGCCTACTTTGCCTAATTAGAGAGCCGCCTCTGTTTAATGGTAACTGCACTTGCGTGGGAAAAAAATAGCAAACAAAAAAATATAAAATATACAACTGCTACAAAAGCCATATTGTAATTTTGTAACTGAATGTTATAAACAATGACCTTTACTTTTCAATCTGCAGCCACTGAAATTTTCTGTAAAATGCAGACGGTGTCAGTAGTTTTTTTATTTTTAATAATTGATTTTTTTACAATTTAATTTTTTTTTAATTTAATTTTTTTTCACAATGCTTTTTGGGGGGAGGGGGTTGGGGCAGTGGACAGTGTTGGTAGGGCAGGGGAGAGTAGTGTCAGTAGTTGTTTTTTAAAATTTTTTTACACTTCTTCATTTTTTAGAATTTTTTTTTTTTTACATTTTTTTTTAATATTTTTTGGGGGGCTTTGGTGAGATGTCAGGGGTCTAAACAGACACCTGGCATCTCCCCTTTGAGACAGACAAAGGGACTGAGGACACATTCCCCAGTCCCTTTCTCAGCACTAAAGATGAATGAACAGGAGACAGAGGCTTCTGTCCATTCATAAACTGAGCACAGTTTACTCTGCTCAGTAATCACAGGACACAGGAGCGATCTCACTCATTGTGTCCTATTACTAGTTCCCCCCACAGCCGGCGGGAGAGGAGAGGAGAGGAGGAGGAGAGGAGGGAAGCTGGCTGCTGGGGACAAGTGGGGCCGGAGGAGAAGGACACGGAGGGGGACGGGGGAGGAGTACACGGAGAAGCTGGGGATGATCGGTGCAGCAGGAGGGGCAGCTGTGATCACCAATCTCTCTGTATAGCTTTTTAGATGACAGCCACGGGAGGGAGAGAAGGAGAAGCGACTGTCAGCTAAAAATCTATACAAAGCAGATCGGTGATCACAGCTGTTCCCCGCCACATAATTCCCGGGATATCGGGAGGCGCTTGCGGGTGTGCGGGAGCCGCCGCAGAAATGCAGGAGACTTGAGATGTCTGTAAATGGTTTTATAAAATGCTTTACAGATAAATATGTGAGAAGTGTGACGTACATTTGTATTCAGCACCCTTTAGTCTGATACCTCTAACTAAAATCTAGTGAAACCAAATACCTTCAGAAGTCATCTAATTAGTAAATAGGGTCCACCTGTGTGTAATTTAATCTCAGTATAAATACAGCTGCTCTGTGAAGCCCTCAGAGGTGTGTTAGAGAACCTTAGTGAACAAACAGCATCATGAAGGCCAAGGAACACACCAGACAGGTCAGGGATAAAGTTGTGGAGAAGTTTAAAGCAGGGTTAGGTTATAAAAAAAAAAATCCCAAGCTTTGAACATCTCACAGAACACTGTTCAATACATCATCCAAAAATGTAAGGGGAAGGCACAACTGCAAACCTAACTGCAAACGTTTCGAATTGAAAAAAAAACGAAGAATGAAGAAAAGTCGAAAAGACACAAAACGAATTCCGAATATGAATTGAACAAATCAACCAAATTTAACAAAACAAAATAAGTAGATTAACAAATCGAAAAAGAAACAAATTTTTTTTGTGATGTACATGACTACACGCTAGTGTTATAAAAAATCAATCATTGCCACACTGATATACTGCTACTGTGTGAGAGATAACTACAGTGTGGTGTTACCACTTCTAAAATCTAAGGGCTGATGACAAAAAAACTGCCAAAATACAGGAAAAAAAACAGAGAAGTCTTATGTATAGGAACAGATTGAACAATGATCTGCAATCTGCAGGATTAAAAAAAAAATATGGATAAAATTATAGATAAGAGAAAACCCCATTTAATAGTTGAAGGCTTTATTGTAGCTTTGTTATGCTTTTCATTTTTGAATTGTTTATTATGACTGGCTCTTCTTCATACTGCACTAAACTATAGTTCATGCAAAGGACAAATATAGAAAGTAAAATTGAGTTTCACTTCCCCCCCTTTAGTTCCAGTCTGAGGTAGAGACTGCGGCTCCAAAATAATCCTGTACAAGTGAAAATGGGGGAAGTGGGCTGAGTGAGATGCTCTGGAATTGCTGTATATGTAAAGTTAACCTCTAAAGTTAAATGGTATCTCCACTTTAGTGGGGATAAAATAGCAAATAAAAAATAATATATCATATACTATTGTGACACAAGTCATATTGTAATTGAATGTTATTAAAAATGACCTTTCCTTTTAAATTTTCATCCACTGTAATTTTTTATAAAAATCAATGCAATATGGCAACCATACCCCATTGGTATACAGAACACCACCAGAAATGTTGGTTCCTGCTTGTGTGATTGGCCCACTGATTTTTTCCCAGAAGTCTATACCAAGTCAAAATTTAGGCATCCTCTGCAACAAAAATGAAATTTTTGGTGGCATATTTTCAAAGGGGTAATTACCTCTAAAGGGGTGCAGACCCTGCAACTTTCCTCATTACAGTGCCTTGAAAAAGTATTCATACCCCTTTTCTACATTTTGTCATGTTACAACCAAAAACATAAATGTATTTTATTGGGATTTTTTTGTGATAGACCAACACAAAGTGGCACATAATTGTGAAGTGGAAGTGAAATAATAAATGGTTTTCCAATTTTTTTTACAAATAAATATCTGAAAAGTGTGGCATGCATTTGTATTCAGCCCCCTTTACTTTGATACCTCTAACTAAAATCTAGTGGAACCAATTGCCTTCAGAAGTCACCTAATTAGTAAATAGAGTCCACCTGTGTGTAATTTAATCTCAGTATAAATACAGCTGTTCTGTAAAGCCCTCAGAGGTTTGTTAGAGAAACTTAGTGAACAAACAGCATCATGAAGGCCAAGGACCACACCAGACAGGTCAGGGATAACGTTACAGAGAAGTTTAAAGCAGGGTTAGATTATAAATAAATATGCCAAGCTTTGAACATCTCACAGAGCACTGTTCAATCCATCATCCGAAAATGGAAAGAGTATGGCACAACTGTAAACCTACCAAGACATGGCTGTCCACCTAAACTGACAGGCCGGGCAAGGAGATCATTAATCAGAGAAGCAGCCAAGAGCCCCATGGTAACTCTGGAGGAGCTGCAGAGATCCACAGCTCAAGTGGGAGAATCTTTCCACAGGACAAATATTAGTTGTGCTCTCCACAAATCTGACCTTTATGGAAGATCGTCAAGAAAAAAGACATTGCTGAAAAAAAGCCATAAGAAGTCCCATTTGCAGTTTGTGAGAAGCCATGTGGGAGACACAGAAAACATGTGGAAGAAGGTGCTCTGGTCAGATGAGACCAAAATTGAACTATTTGGCCTAAAAGCAAAATGCTATGTGTGGTAGAAAACTAACACTGCACATCGCCCTGAACACACCATCCCCACCGTGAAACATGGCGGTGGCAGTGTCATGTTGTGGGGATGCTTTTCTTCAGCAGGGACAGGGAAGATGGTCAGAGTTGATGGGAAGATGGATGAAGCTAAATATAGGGCAATCTTAGAAGAAAACTTGTTAGAGTCTGCAAAAGACTTGAGACTGGGGCGGAGGTTTACTTTCCAGCAGGACAACGACCCTAAACATACAGACAAAGCTACAATGAAATGGTTTAGATCACAGCATATTCATGTGTTAGAATGGTCCAGTCAAAGTCCAGACCTAAATCCAATTGAGAATCTGTGGCAAGACTCTAAAATTACTGTTCACAGACGCTCTCCAGCCAATCTGACAGAGCTTGAGCTATTTTGTAAAGAAGAATGGGCAAAAATGTCACTCTCTATATGTGCAAAGCTGGTAGTAGAGACATCCCCAAAAAGACTTGCAGCTGTAATTGCAGTGAAAGGTGGTTCTACAAAGTATTGACTCCGGGGAAACAAAAAAGCAAATACTCTTGCACACAGATGTGTTGGCTAGGTAATCCAAAAGATCAGAATGGACAATAACTTTCGGAGGGCGCACCAGCCTAGTGCATTATCCTTTAGTACATTTATTCAGAAAACATAATAACTACTCACAAAGGTAGAAAGACCTGGAGAGGGGACATACGAACCGTTGCTGGCTAACGTGTTTTGAAGGTAAGAAGGTTTACCTTTGAAACGCGTTAACCAGCAACGGTTCGTATGTCCCCTCTCCAGGTCTCGGAGATCAGTGAACAGACTGCCATATGTCAAAACTGTTATAAGTGTGATTTTCTTTCTACCTTTGTGAGTAGTTTTTATTACGTTTTCTGAATAAATGTACTAAAGGATAATGCAGTAGGCTGGTGCGCCCTCTTTTCTTTGTTTTTTGTGTATTGACTCAGAGGGGCTGAATACAAATGCACGCCACACTTTTCACATATTTATTTGTAAAAAAAAATTGAAAACCATTTATCATTTTGCTTCCACTTCACAATTATGTGCCACTTTGTGTTGGTCTATCACATAAAATCCCAATAAAATACATTTACATTTACGTTTTTGGTTGTAACATGACAAAATGTGGAAAATATCGAGGGGTATGAATACTTTTTCAAGGCACTGTACATGATTCTGCACAGAACGGACACCCTGTAGCAGTAAATTTGCTGTGCAGCGGTTGTTAAATAGTTAAAATCCTTGCAGTGTACATTGATCACTATTTCAGCAAAAGTGGAATTACTCTTTAGAGTCACCACAATATCATCTACCTGGTAGAGAATGAGTAGATGATGTAGTCACTCATGTACCTCTTGCCCAACACTCCTGAAGGTGGTGACAGAGAGTGAGAGGGCATGGAGTGGCACGAGTACCAGAGTTGCAGACTGTACCACATCTGTGTTCCTGCCAGATATATAGAGCAGAGAACTGGAAACACAGAGCAGGAAATAAGTGCAGGAACACTGTGGTACCAAGCAGGTTACAGAAACTAGGTTGAGGAAGCAGGATGCCAGATCAGGTGACAAAGATAGAGTTGGGGAACAAACTGAGGTCCGGAACAGCTGAGCAGTATAGTACCAAATCAGGAGACAAAGACAGAGTCCAGGAAACAAGCCAAAGTCAGTAACACCCGGGCACACAAGGCACAAGACAGAAGGCAGTAAGCAATGTCCAGAAAGCAGGCAGAGGTCACAGAGAAGGCAACAGTTCAGAGGCAGGTCAAGAGGCAAGCCAGGTCATACACGGTAAGGCCAAATCAGCAGATCAGGTGTAAGTTAAGCAAGAGCAAGCTGAAGACCATTCGGGAACTTCCTTCTGCAGTGATTCAGTTTGCAATATATAGGTCGCTGGGTGCCAATACCAGTGTTGAGCGAGCATGCTTTCTCCACCAATCCCTACAATGGCTTTCGATTGCCCAGCGAATTAAATAAAAAAACTAACTACAACATACTAAGCCATTCCCAACTCTGCTCCAAGCTACATCACCAATATTATCTCCAAATATCACCCAAACTGTCCTCTCCACTCCTCTCAAGACCTCCTGCTCTCATGCTCCCTTCACCCCTCCTCCCATGCTCTTCTCCAGAGCCTCTCCCATCCTCTGAAACTCTCTACCTCAATCTGCCCAGCTATCTCCCACTCTGGCAGCCTTCAGGCGATCTCTGAAAACTCATCTCTTTATGGAAGCCGATCACGCCCCCAACTAATCTTCTATCACTTCCATCAGCTCATTCCCCGCAGTTACAACCTTTTGTACCACTTGCCCCACCCTATTAGACTGTAATCTCTTCTGAGCAGGGCCCTCTTAACCCTCTTGTATTTTATTGTATTGTAACTGTACTCTCTTTATATTGTAAAGTGCTGAGCTCTATAAATCCTGAATAATAATAATAATAATAAATGCTAATATTTTCACATGCATATGCTAACCCATTAATGTACATCTGGCATTTTCCATATGCACAGAGGTACGGGCAGAGTTTACACTCGCACTGGTTTCCTTTTACTGATGTGAATCCGTCCTTCCTTACACGCAGGGTCACTTTTACAAAATAGGATACCTGTAAAAGAAGTGTTTATATACTTTACATACCTTTCTGTCAGCTTGTGTATTGAAAAGCCTTCACTTTTCTACCCCCCAGCCACTGCAAGTATTCAACCTTCTCGATGAGTCGAATAATTGCTCCCTCACCAGCCGCTGTGGTTCCTCCGGCTGGTTCGTACTTCCTGTAGTGATATATGGGACAATAGGAGGAACCACAGCAGCCAAAGGAAGAACAGATGTTCTACACACCAGGAAGGGTAGAATAGCTGCAGAAGCTCAGTATTGGAGCAAAAGCAGTTTTTCAATACATAGGCCACGTGAAAGGTAAGCAAATATTACCTCCTATGCAGGTGCCCTATTTTGTAAAAATTACCCTGTGGTAAAAGGGTTACTATAAGGAAAATGCATTTATTAGCTTACAGAGACTGTGTCACAACGCTGTATCCTAGCCTAGGCCGACAAGGCACAGGCCTAGGGCAGCACTTTTCTGGGGGGCAGCACAGAAAGATTCCCCGCCGGCTTGCGCTGTTATGCCATGTACACACGGTCGGACATTGATCGCACATTCCAACAACAAAATCCATCAGATTTTTTCCCACGGATGTTGGCTCAAACTTGTCTTGCATACACACGATCTCACAAAGTTGTCGGAAAATCCAATCATTCTGAACGCGGTGACGTAAAACACGTACGTCGGGACTATAAACGGGGCAGTAGTCAATAGCTTTCATCTCTTAATTTATTCTGAGCATGTGTGGCACTTTGTGCGTCAGATTTGTGTACACACGATCGGAATTTAAGTGATCGGATTTTGTTGTCGGAAAATTTTATATCCTGCTCTCAAACTTTGTGTGTCGGAAATTCCGACGGAAAAAGTCTGATGGAGCCTACACACGATCGTAATTTCCAACAACACAATCCAATCGCACTTTTTCCGTCGGAAAATCTGAAGGTGTGCACAGGGCATAAGTGTAGCGCCAGTCTTATGGGGCAGACTGGGCTGATTAGTCTAGCACCCCCATAAAGCGGCTGCACTGTTTCTGGTATTCGGGAGGCCGGCATTCTGCAACTGTGGGGGGGGCGCCGCTTCTAATTTTGACTGTTCTATCATCCTGGACCACAAACCTTCCTCACTGTGCTACATGTTATATATGGTTATATCTTCTTAGTCCTCTCCATAAAATTATCAGAAATTTGTGCTTGAAGTAGAACTATAGGCAACACTTTTTTTTTTCATTTTGGATAGAATAAAGGAGGGTTATAGCCCCTGTCAGTTTATTTTTTACTATCCCTGTCCCATTGCAGAGATTTCCCTTCACTTCCTCCCCCATATCCAAACAGGAAGTGAGAGGAAATCTATGCAAATTAAGGGAATCCATTCCCCCCCCTGCCCTCAGGACTAGTGTCCCAACTTGAAAATTTCAGGGCAGGTCTTAAACAGCAAGGGGTGTGGCCTTGACAGAAAGGGGTGGGTCATATTTAAATTAGGGGGTGCACAAGTTTAGTCAGGCCTAGGGCAGCACAAAACCCCAATACACTACTGCTGTGTCACCAAAATTGCAGGTAAAAGCTCAGAAACAGCTAGTATTGCAAATGCTTACTTGCAGCACTTTGCCTCTCCCTATATTTTTCCTTTCCCTTTACCTGAAAACTTTGAGGGTGCAATTAAAGAGCACAAAACTCTAAACATTGTTAAAGTGTTACTAAACCCAGGACCCTGCATTCACTACATCTGGTCTCTCACAGAACACAGAACATGGAAATGCAATTATTTTAGTTAAAATAAACTGCTAAATATCTTTTCTCATCAGCAGTATATAGCAGTCTTATGACTTCTATCAGTGTCTGGTTAAAGCTTGTAGGAGGAGTTTTCATTCTCCTCTGACTGTCCTATGAGGCTGCTTGACTCCTGACCCTCTGTTTGGACAGTGCTGATTGGCCCTGTGCTGATCACGTGCATCCTCCCAAGAAAAAAAAAACTCTCTAGAAATACACACCAAACTGAGCATGTGCAGAGTGCCTCCTAGGGCTCTGTTCTATCAGGAGATGGATTGGGGACAGTGGAAGAAGGGGAGGATCAGAGAAAACAGGATGAAACAGCCTTTTTACACAATGCAGAGGATTAACCCCTTAGGTTCCACGGTTAGTATAACAAACATGCTTTACTGCATATACACTGATTTTACTGTTGTGGGTTTAGTAACACTTTAAGGTTTCATGCATAGAGGACATTTTTAATGGCGCGTTTTGTGTTTTTTTTTTATGCCTCTAAATGCCCCACAATGTTACCCTATGTACTTATTTAGAGGTATTTAGAGGCAGAAAAAAAACTGCCAGTGTGTTCAGGAACAGCCGCACTTTGGTGAAAAAGATGGCTGTCACGTCTAAATTGCGCTTAAGTGCTAAGTGCATCAAGGGCCTGAGTGTTCATTTCAATAGCCAGAATAATGCCCAAGCGTTGACGCAACGTGTTTGCAAAAACACAGCGTTTTTGCAAAAACCCAGTGTGCATGGGGCCTAAAGGATAAGCTTGCTTACGAAATAAAAAATAAAATATTTGCACATATTTTTGTGCAAGGAAAGAATGTGCATTTTTTTGTTCACATGAGCCTGCAAAGCATTTCATCTGTGATCAGTAGATTGGGCAGTGGCGGCCTGTAATGCAGGGCACAGGGGCGCCGCCCCCCTATCCGTGCGTCCAGCCCCTAATCTACATGTTAGGCGCCAGATGTATGGATTCCAATGTTTTGGGTTTTTTTTAAACGTTATTAGAGCCAGAGGCTCTAATAGGCTATAAAAAAGGGTGGACAGACCAATGCGCCCTGGGGCCACCCAGTTGTGTGACAATAGCAAATGAATATTCGCTATTGTCAAACTGATTCTCCTCCTGGCCAATGAGGAGCGGGTCCTGAGACCAGTTTCCAGATTGGCCGAAAGGAGAAGTGATCCTATTGGCCTAGCAGGATGAGGGAGGAGACGCATGGCCGCCGTGATGCCAAGGAGGAGACGAAGGGGAAGCCGCCACCTGTCACCTGGAGGGAAGCGCTGCCTGCATCATAGATGGGGTAAGTGCATGGCTGGAATTTGACCGGCTGACTGGATTGAAGCACCAAGTGTCTGAATATAGGAATAGATAATACAATGAGTTCAGCTCTTTACCACTGGACATTATCCTTACCATACTAAGTCACACTTGCATGACCAATTAATGTGTATGATATTTTTCAGTCAACTATTTTTTTGCTTTTATATGCACCTGGATGTTGTTTACTGGGCACAAAAATATAAAATCAGATGGGATAATTTGTCTGATTATATATACTACATAACTACATAGTTATATAGGTTATCTGGTTGCGAAAAGACACAAGTCCATCTAGTTTAACCCACATATCTAGTGTTGTCCCCGGAAAACATTCTGCCACAATGTAACAACAAACTGCAACAACTTTTGGATACTTAAACAACTTTTGTACCAGGCTCACTCGCCAGCTCTTCTCCAGTAAAAAGTGCTTCCTGGACTTCAGCATAAATCGGGATCTGCCCCCACCCCTTGAGAACGCAGAGTGAGTGGTCAGTTACAAGATGATTGCTTTGAGCTTCAGCCAATCACTATGAAGAAAAGCAGTCAGGAGGTCCAATCAGAAAAGGATTTCACATACAGAAGAGAATACCAGGCTCCAGGATTCTGCCTATGGGACTGTGGGACAGCCTTCAATTTTTGGGACAGTTGAGGGGTTAAGGGGTCTTTAAGGATCTGTGGTAGACTTGGAATTGTTACAACATAGGGGCTCATCTGATAGTATACTGCTTTCCTGTTGCTGTTGGTTCTACCAGGGTCCGTTGGGGGAAGTTTATATATTCAGTTCGGATCTGGCCTTGAGCCATTGAGGTGCAGCTGGGGCCATGAATGGTGCTTGGTTAATAGATTTGTGAGGGGATAACCAAAGAACCTCTCCTGAAAACACTTGTCCATTTATTTTGATCCATGTTCACTGGTATTTATTGAACCGTGTATGATTGCTAATTAAAAAAGTTGATGTGGCCAATTTAATTCCACGTCAAGCAGTCCACATTGTTGTTTGGAGGTGCAATGGCAGGAATGGAATTTTACTATTTCATCAGTCATGTATGTGGAAGACATACTCAGACATAACTTAATCTTCTTTCCACAGGCTCTATCAGGATAACAATCACACAGAATTCATATTTCTCTAGTGATCAAGTAATGACCCTCTGGGGCTCCCTGGAGGTGGAAGACATTCAGGCACTGGCAGTCTACAATGATACGAGGCTGATTGAATTCAAGCAAAGCTGGTCAAAGAAGAGCCTGAATGACACTGACTGGGAGACTTGCAATATGTTGTTAAAACGTTACTATAAAAATTTCCAAAACCATGCAAGAAACCTAATTGAGAAAGTTTTGATCAAAGGTAATATAGTATATTGTAATAGAAATAGATTGCAGTGATTATATTTTACTTACAGGAGGCATTTAACTACAAAAATATAAGGATATTCTGGGCAATGAGACAGTACCTCTTGATGACCAGTACTCCCTCACCCATATGTCCATTTAGTCAGAGCCATTCCTTCTTTGGACAAAAACACAAAAGAAGAGAGTGCAACGCCGCCCTAGTGTAACCTCTCTACCTGAGTGGCACCTAGTTTTGTCTTTTTTGATCATAACTTACACAATTCCTGCTAAATCTGACAGATAAAACTATACTGAGTTAATACAGGGGATCGGTTCCAGTAAATGGCCCCTGCCACCCCTCCTGACCAGGTTCCTTCATTCTGCTGCCCAGGCCTCCTTGTTGGACTACTGAGGCTGGGACCAGGTACAGGTGAACCAGTGCTACCCCCTTATCGGCGACCCTGTTTACAAGTATTGGGAAATATTTGACATTGACAATTTGACAGCTCTCTAGCCTAAGCAGCCATTCATCTGGTCTGAACACTATTTTCTGGAGGTGCAAAGAGGTTATCTATCCAAATAGACTCTCATACTGGATGTCACCCAGCAATAGAGTGCTGGACAGGCAAGTATATCTTGCTGGAGGAGAGAGCTATTATTATTATTTGGGCAGGTAATAAGGGTGATCACGTGTCCTCATGCCCCTGATGAAGACACGTGATTCCCTGTGTCGAAGACGCGTAGGGGAGGGGCCAGGACGGAGCGAACAGCACAGAGCTGGGTTGAGAGAATCCAGTCCCCCGCAGCACGCCGATTAGCGTTTTTGAGACCTATATTGTATGGTGCACAGAAGCACCTATAAAATGTGAGTACCCCAGTGTGGGGATTGGGTATATATATTTGTAATAAAATTGTTTGGCGATATTACACTATATAGTCCTTTTTATTTTTTGGTATGATGCCTATGGAGCCATAGAGAGCCTGACTGGAAGTCGTTGTTATTAACCACACTGAGCCCAGGGGTGGCTCCACAGCGTGTTTTGATGCAGCTGAACACTGTGTCACACGCTCTAAGGTGAGCGCAACCACTTTGGGGGTCACTGAGGCACATCACTGCATGTTTATGGCACTTTGACTCAGCACGTTGGACCAACTGGATACTTATCTTTTGAACACTTTATGCACAAAACTTCCTTTTGGAACTTTTTTCTGAACACTGTTATATGAAGCTTTGTTGGAGGATTTTTTCACTAATAAGGATTATGTTGTTTATTTAAATATCACTTGTCACTCATATGGATGTATTTGAGTTTTGCATGTGACACTTTGTATAGAGTATTGCTAATAGTGCACGTTTTTTCTATTTTTCATTTGTTGATCTCATGCAGGGTTATTGATTAATAGGTGTTTTTGCACTTTTCTGATGAACTGGTTTATTTATTTTATGTATGCAGAGTTTATTATAGGTTGAGATAACCCAAATTATTTGCACATCACACTTTAGGAGGAATGATAGATAACATTTTTATATATTAATTTTTATTGTCTATGGTATCACTGTGGTATACAGACACATATGACGCACACCTAAGCGCAGCGCAATTTTTCATTTATGTTTAGTGCACGGCCATGAATACGTGATCTGCGTTCGCAGCTGGGTATTTTAATTTAAGTTGGTTCTTCATAGGGCATTGGATTATTGTGGCTCGCAATATTTTTCCTTTATTCCAGATTTTAGGTATTACCTTCGGTGGATGCAGACTAGAATACTGCAATCACTGAGCAGCAAATTATATCACCTGTGATGTATTTCAGTTATCTTGCAAACCTGGCCTGTTAGTGGGTCCTGAGGACAGGAGTTGAGAACCATTGTTTTAAAGGCAATCTATCATTGTTTTAGAGCAGCAACCTCCTTTGAGGCCAAATGGCTCTCACCGAAACCCTGGATAAGGAAGAAATTGTTGTTCTTACCCATTCTTTTGTGTATGTACACTTCAGCTTGAGCTATTGAAGGGGGTCCACAACAGGGTTTTCCCTGTCGAGCGGATGAATAGATAAAAGCTAGATAAAAAGCAGGAAAACATGAAAGGAGGATATTATTTGTATAGAATATTTCAAGGGGGGTTCTAGTTGTGTGCATTTTAATTATTTATTATGGTCTCAAAACCAATATTCTTTTTCTTGCTTAAAGCAGTTATAAACCCCCAAAAATATATTTATTGCAGCTTACCAGTTGCTAGTTGTGGTGACTGCATTAGCATTCTTTTTTAGGCTTTTCCTTTTCCGTTATTTTCACCTAGTGAGTTAGCCAGTAAGTCTGTTATTTTTTCAACTACTTTAACAGACCAAGCTATCAAGCAAAAATGTCAGGTTGAGGGTTGGGACAAACAATTTAACACTGACAGGAGTGCTTACAATAATAATAATAATAATAATAATAATAATAATAATAGCTTTTAATAATGTATTAATTTCATTCCCAAATTAAAAGAAAAAATGTAAATGCTTAAAAAGTGTTGGCTAGAGTTTGGCTTTCATTTGGTAATTAACCATTTCAGCCCCGGAAGGTTTTACCCCCTTCCTGACCAGAGCACTTTTTACAGTTGGGTACTGTGTCACTTTAACTGGTAATTGCGCGGTCATGCAATGCTGTACCCAAAGGAAATTTGCATCCTTTTTTTCCCACAAATAGAGCTTTCTTTTGGTGCTATTTGATCACCTCTGTGGTTTTTATTTTTTGCGCTATAAACAAAAATGTTTTTAATAAACAAATTTCTTCATCATTTTAGGCCAATATATATTCTTCTACATATTTTTGGTAAAAAAAAAAAAAAATTGCAATAAGTGTATATTGATTGGTTTGTGCAAAAGTTATAGCGTCTACAAACTATGGGAAAGATTTATGGCATTTTTTTGGCATTTTTATTATTTATTTATTTTTTGCTAGTAATGGCAGTGATCTGCGATTTTATAGCGGTATTGCGACATTGCGACGGACAGATCGGACACTTGACAAATTTTTGGGACAATTGACATTTATACAGCGATGTCACTGGTAGGGAAGGGGTTAACACTAGGGAGCGATCAAGTGGTAAATGTGTGTACCCTCAGTGTGTTCTAACTGTATGGGGATAGGACTGAGTAGGAGAGGAGACATATCGCTGTTCCTACTTACTAGGAACAAACGACATGTCTCCTCTCCTCTGACAGCACAGGGATTTGTGTGTTTACACACAAATCCCCATGCTGGCACTGGTGCACGCAATCGGGCGTGGCCAGCAGGGATCGCGACCACCGTCTACGCGCATCGGGTCCCCCACCATGCAGTGGGCATGCACGTGGCCTCTGGCGGCTCTTACATGTTACCCCTGTATTTAGGGTGTATTTTGATCCACTGTTGTCACTATTAGGAAGCTGAGGAACCAGAGAAATGATGTGCAGCCAATACTGGAACATTATACAGGAAGTGTCTGAAAGAGGTTGGAGGACAGCAGGGCTAAGATGCAACAAAGAATTTAAAAAAGTGAAAATGGTTTACCTATGTCTTGCTTAGGAACCTGCACTTAACAAATAGCTACATCAATACATGACATTCAAAAGTCTGAAAATATTACTACCTATTTTAACTGAGAACCAATCCACCTCAGGTGCCGTCTTATTCCAGTGCTCTTTGGGATGTTCCTCATCCATTGATGACATTAAAGATTTCACTTACAAGGTGGCTCTGGATGGAGAAGATCTGGTGTCCATAAATGCTAAAGAGGGAATGTGGGTGGCTGGCAATTCCCCTTACTCTCAGGATGCACAGAGGATGATGCAGAGGGAAAACGGCACAAGGAAGTCCCTTATTGACGTACTGAAGCACCAATGCCATTTGATCGCCCTTTCATATTTAACTGCGGGGAAGGAAGCATATTCAAGGAAGAGTAAGTACCAACAGCATATACTTAACTCAAAAATAAACATTTTATATATTGTAGCATATCAGTTTTCTTTTTCAGTATTTTCACCTGGTGAAATTGCTAGAACATTTTTGGATTTTTTTTCTCACTTTTAGCTCCAGTTAAAATGGTCACTATGACATCCAGTGAAAGTGAATTTGTAAGTGAATAATTATAAAAAAAAATTTAACCTACAGTATATACAATAGATACAAAAAGTCCATGTCAGGTTTCTGTGATGTAGAAAAACGAGACAAAGATAAATCATTTCAGAACTTTTTCCACCTTTAATGTGACCTATAAATTGTACAACTCAGTTGAAAAACAAACTGAAATCTTTTTTTTTTTTTGGGGGGGTGTAAAAATAAAAAACTAAAATAATGTGGTTGCATAAGTGTGCACACCCTCTTATAACTGGGGACGGAGCTGTGTTCAGATTTAAGCAATCACACCCAGACTCATGTTAAATAGGAGTCAGTACATGCCTGCCATCATTTAAAGTGCATCTGATTAACCCCAAATAAAGTTCAGCTGTTCTAGTAGGTCTTTCATGACATTTTGTTAGTCGCATCCTACAGCAAAAGCCATGGTCCACAGAGAGCTTCCAAAGCATCAGAGGGATTGCCTTGTTAAAAGGTATCAGTCAGGAGAAGGGTACAAAATAATTTCCAAGGCATTATATATACCATGGAACACAGTGAAGACAGTCATCATCAAGTGGAGAAAATATGGTACAACAGTGACATTACCAAGAGCTGGACATCCCTCCAAAATTTATGAAAATACAAGAAGAAAACTGGTCAGGGAGACTGCCAAGAGGCCTACAGCAACATTAAAGGAGCTGCAGGAATATCTGGCAAGTACTGGCTGTGTGGTACATGTGACAACAATCTACCGTATTCTTCATATGTCTGGGATATGGAATAGAGTGGCAAGATGGAAGCCACTTACAAAGAAAAACAGCCTGGCTAAATTTTGCAAAAACACATCTGAAGTCTTCCAAAAGCATGTTTGGAGCAAAAACAACACTGTACATCACCAAAAGAATGTCATACCCACCGTGAAGCATGGTGGTGGCACCATGCTTTGGGGCTGTTTTTCTTCAGCTGGAACAGGGACCTTAGTCAGGGTAGAGGGAATTATGAACATTTCCAAATACCAGTCAATATTGACACAAAACCTTCAGGCTTCTGCTAGAAAGCTGAACATGAAGAGGAACTTCATCTTTCAGTATGACAATGACCCAAAGCATAAATCCAAATCAACAAAGGAATGGCTTCACCAGAAGTAGATTAAAGTTTTGGAAAATCTGTGGGGTGATCTGAAGAGGGCTGTGCACAGGAGATGTGCTCGCAATCTGACAGATTTGGAGTGTTTTTGCAAAGAAGAGTGGGCAAATATTGCCAAGTCACAGAAACAGGGGTGTGTAGACTTTTTATATCCACTGTATAAACACTTTAAGGTAGGACCTCAAGAGAAACATAAAAACCTGAGAGGTTTTTAACCCTTCCCCAAGGCTGAGTCTACAAATAAACCAAATGAGGGCACTTGGCACACACTTCTGACCCCATGCCATGTGCTCCTCTAACCATCAGCCCCGAGGGGGTGAATTAAGGTTCCATGTTTGTTGGGCATAGTATTACTTTTCAGAGAACCTAACCTCCCCACATCTAGTGGCTGTGCCAAAGTCAACGATAAAATACGTTTTCACTGGTGTACAACTTTAAAGGATACCTGACATGGTGGACATAAGCAGGCTTTTTTGTTGACCCCTCTTGCCAATTGCCCAACTGTAATATGATCATAATCCTATGAATCAGCATATAAATAAGGAATTATGACATTAATTTGCCAAGTAATTTTTCTGAGTTAGTGGCTGAGAAGAAAGGAAACCAGACAACTAGCATTTTCAAAAGAAGACCAACAATGGTAGTCTTTCTCTCATGGATACTAAAGCTTCATTTTTGTTTTCTAAAATAAGAAACATGTTATACTTACTTGCTCTGTGCAGTGGTTTTGCACAGAGCAGCTCTGATTCTCTTATTTTTGAGGTCCCCCTCCTGCACTCCTGGCACCTCCCCTTCAAGCAGTGCCCCCCCCCCCATAGCAAGCCACTTGCCCTGGAGGCACCACTGCAGTCTCACTCCTGAGCCATTGCTCTATGCATACGTTCCATAGGACACTGTCCCGCCCCTGCTCTCTCCTCATTGGCTCACTGGCTGTGATTGACAGCAGTGGGAGCCAATGGGCGCTGGATCAGAGGTAGCTCAGGTAAGGATTGGGGGGTTTCACTTGCACACAGAAGGTTTTTTTACCTTCATGCATAGAATGCATGAAGGTAAAAAACCTTCAGCCTTTATAACCACGTTAAGGGTATCAAATGCCAAGCCCTTTTTTTTCTTAGATTTGTACAGAGGAGGTTTTTTCTTTGCTGCCTGTGGCCCATTAAGGAGCTTTTCCTTCAATTCTTGTCTTGGAGACACAAGGGGAAGTGAGTGTACAGACAGTTGTTAGCTAGAGTTAGATAGCCAGCTTGGCTGCCTAAGCCAGGTGAAAGGGGTTCATATTTTTGCCTCTTTTCTAGGTAAGCTTGTGGGCTTTCTTGTGGTCCGGCCTCTTTCTTCCTTGGAATAAAGAGGAGATGTATGTGTCCAGAGAGAAAAAAAAAATGAAAATTTAGAATAAAAAAATTAAAATTAGTTTCTGTTATACAATTTTGCAAATAAGTAATTTTTCTTCTTTGCTGATGTTCACTGATGAGACTGCATTGATGTGCACTGATGCCAGTGACCACAATAACCTGAGCATTGGTGCCAGTGACTACAATAATAACCTCAGCTTTGATTCTAGCGTCCACAATAATAACTCCCACATTGGTGGTCAGTGGCAGTGTTATTTAAACCTTCATTCAATGGTAGTCAGTGGCAATGGAATCAACCCCCACTCTTTAAATCTCCCCCTTCCCACATCAATCTTTTTTGGCAGTGTTAAGGAACTATAACTATTTGCAATACTTTTTTCCCATTTTGGATCAAATAATGCAGGGAGTAATAACCCCTTGCAGTTTATTTTTGTCATCTGTGTCCCATTGGGGAGATTTCCCTTCACTTCCTGTCCCATCGCCAAAACAGGAAGTTAGAGGAAATCCCTGCAAATAAAGGGAATCCCTTGGGGACCCCCAGGTCACCAGAACTAGTGTACCCATTGGAAGATTTCCCCTCCATTAATTTTCTGGGGACAAACCAAGATTTGAGATTATCTTTAACTTTGACTTTCAATGACAATGGTAAACAGGACCAATAGAAAGTGTGAATCTCCCCAACAGGAGAACAGAAAGCAATAAAAACTGACAGGTGTTCTAATCCATCTTCACTTTACCAAAAACGAAAAAAAAAATTAAAAATGTGCCCTTAATTGTACTCCTTTTCCCTTGGATTGCTGGTCAGTGGCTGTACTATTACCCTCCACCCCACCACCATTTTGTCAGGTGCCCTGTTTTCTCAGCTTTACATTTCCTTACGGCTTAACATAACATGGAAATGGCTTTACCAGTTTCCTTTTTCTAATCGACTTTCCTCTATATATCTCAGTTCAACCACAGGTCCACATAACCAAGAAACTTGATACATCTGGTACAGAGGTCACCTGTATAGTCACTGGCTTCTATCCAAAGCCAATCAATGTAAGCTTGTGGAAGGAAAATAAAATAGAAGAAGTGTTGTCAACCATGACTCTACCCAATGGAGATGGGACTTACCAGATAACAGTGTTATTAACTGTAAATTCTGTAGATCAGCAAAGTGTCTACTGCCAAGTGGAGCACAGCAGCTTGAAGAAACCTCTAATAGTACATTTAGGTGAGTAATCCTTGAAGGGCTGGAATGTGAAATTTTGTTAAGAAAAAAAATATATAGAAAGTCGAAAGTAAATAAAGAGGACGATTTGGCATGGCAATTTTTACATATTTACATTGGTACAGCTTGCATGTGCCATACCTGTGGGATGGTCATACAAGCTGGAAACCACTGTAGTAGACACTGCTAACTTTTGGGTCCCAGCTCCGGTGCGGCAAGGGTCCACATTAAAAAAGGGTCCTGTGTGTCTTTGGCTCTGATTCAGGTGCGTATTCAGGCAAAAATTTGGACCTGATTCGCACCTGAATCGGTAATCAGAGACACACCGGATCCCATGCTGGGAATCAAAAATAGTTGATAATTTGCTTCTTTCAGGTTCCAGTGTTGAGTAAAGAAGAAGGGGAATGATGGAATATAATATTCTGCTGGTGATGAGGTAGGGGTCAGGGAAGGACTGGGAACCTTTAGCCTGAGGGACAATTCCAACCACATGACCCTTGGTAGGAACATATTTCTGAGTGTTGAAGAAAGTATATCATGCAAAGTATGCCATGGAGCTCAGTGACTGAAAGCCATGGTAAGAGTTAGGTGTTTCTAAAGGACATGGTTTATTGTGGCAAGCTTTTACACATCTTCATTTTCAGCTTTTGGTATTCAATCACATGACATCTTAGAGCCACAAAGGAAGTTGGTTCTGGAAGATTTTCCTCTGCCAGGTTCTGTGATCACAAGTCTGATTGTGGAGCAGGTAGCAATATTGACCAGGAGCTGTAATTGACTGCGAGCCCCATTCTGATCGGTGCCTAAAAATATAATGGAAGTTGTAATATACCTGTGATAAACTCTGCCCCGGACTCCTCCCCTCAGGATAGTGAATATATTATAAAAGAAAGACCAATGCCCTCATAGCATTCTCCTTTTTTTCCTCATACCTTGCTTCTGCCGTGTGCAGGTTCCGTCTGGGTTCAAGCCTCTCCCAGATGAGGTCCTCATCCTTGGGCTGCTAAAAGCGCTGATAAGGTGGGGAGCCCCTTCTGAGGGTCTTTTGGGGCAGCAGCAGTCTCCTAACCTGGAGCATTAGTCCTGCATTCTTGGTATGGCTGGTACAGTGCTGTGTGGGCAGGTAAGGCAGCTTTCCTATGTTTTATTTGGTATGCCACTGTCATTTTTTGCTAAGACTCTATAAATCTTATATATATATATATATATATATATATATATATATATATATATATTTCCCCTCTTCTCTCTCCCTTTAGTTTCCCTCGGGTCTGTGGCATCCCTCATGCTCTGCAACGGGTGCGCAAGTGCGCAACCCTCATAGCATACATAGTCTCTGCAAATTGGAGACTGTAAGCGGGACCTGGGCGGCGTCGGCCGCCGTACGGCGCATGCGCGATGAGCAGGCGGCTCTAGCGCCATCTCCTTAAGGGAAACAGCTTCAGGCTTTGCCCTAACAATAGGAGGAATGGGAGGGCGTGGACTAAGGTGATCCCACGCCCCCCTTTCTCCTCCCCTTGTCCTATTTAAGGATGAGGGAAGGTTAGTATGGCAGCCTGCTTTGGGTTGCTCTGGTAGGTGATATTTATTTATATAAAAAAAAAAAGATGTTATAGAAAGAGAGGGGGAAAATATAACATTAGTGGTTGTGGCGCGCTGGTCCAAAGGAATGTTTATTTTTGAAAATCTGTCAATTTTTTTTCCATTTTTTTCTGTCTGCTTTCTAAGCTGCTACAGACTCAGCAATGAGTCAGCCGCCTTCAGATCAAGACTCTCGCTTGCTTAGGTAAGGACATACACTTCATCATGGAGGTCATTCCCATCCAAGCCCTGAACACAGTCGATCATCTAGATCACAACATCATTCTGATGAAAGGTCTTCATCGAAAAGACACTGGTCGGCAAATTCTCCCAGACAAAAAAGTTCTAGAAGGTGTCGGGCTTGTAGAGCCATCCCTATGGCGGATAAGTTGGTCTGCAAGGACTGTTTCCGAAGCTATGCCACTCAAGGGGAGGCTGAAGCTCAGTAAGTGACAAATTTGTTCAAGAAAGTCGTCAAAGACTAACTAGCGGAGCTAATGGGATCAACATCTTCCCAGCAGGCTGCGACAAGTGGGCAGGATGAAACTTCGGATGTAGTGCTCATAGGTCCTTCTGTCACCGGTCCTGTAATGTACGCTTCATTATCTCCTCCTACAACTGTAGGGGATAAAGATGAGTCAGAGGCTTCAGCGGATGAGACTGACCCATCAGGATTCAGTTGTTCCTTAGTTCAGCCGTTTATTTCAGCAGTAAAGCAAGCCATGGGCTGGGAGGAGGTCGCGGAGCCTCCTAAGAAGTCGAGGTCTTATTTTCCATTTCTGAAGAAGAGACTTTCCTTTTTTCCTCTTATGGAGAAAGTGAAGGATCTCATAGAGGATGAATGGAAAAAGACAGAAAAACAATTTTCCCTGAATCATTTGAATAAGCTTTACCCTTTAGCCAAGTCAGACTCAGCTCTTTTGGACACCTCTCCGGTGGTTGACGCTTCAGTAGTTCACCTAGCAAAGAACATCACCTTGCCAATGAAGGACTCAGCCTCCTTTAAGGATCCTTTAGATAATCCATTGATTCAGACCTTAAAAACCAGTCGGCTGGAGGCGCCTTCAGGCCAGCAGTGGTATGGACTTCAGTCTCAAACGCTATTAGAGTCTGGACAGAAAACATAGAGGCAGCCATTTGGCAAGACGTACCAAAGGATGATATCATAAGGGGACTGGAAGAGCTCAAGATTTCAGCGGATTTTGTGGGGGAAGCTGCCATTGATTCAATAAGATTTTCAGCTAGGGCTATGCTGCATACGGTTATGGCCAAACGGGCCTTGTGGCCTAAAGATGCAGCCTCTAAGCAGAACTGGTGCAGGATCCCCTTTGACGGGAAGGCATTATTTGGGGACAGGCTTGAAAATGCGATCCCCCGGGTGACTGGAGGGAAGTCAGGTTTACTCCCTCAAGACAGAAGGATGAGACGTTCATGAGTATTCTCTTCCAAGTTTCAATTTTCCAGGTACAGGAATTCCTCACAGTTCCATCAAAACAGAGACCTTAAAAGAACTGGAGAAGCACTCAAGCCACTTTTTTAAAGTCTAGTAAACACAGGAGTCTTCCCAACCCCCAGGATGGGGCAAAACCTTTTTGAAGCGAGGCCAAACCCAAGTGATTCCAGTCGGAGCCAGGTTAAGTCGCTTCTCCGGGGTCTGGTCCAACCGTTGCAAAGATCCTTGGGTGGTATCCACCGTCCGTTTTGGGCATTTCTGGATGTTTTCAGACCATCCCCTGCAAGATTACATTGCCCTAACGAGAATTCCAGTCTTTCCGCAGAAGGCAGAAGCACTGCAAAAGTTTCTGCTCCTGTTGCAGGTCCATCAAGCTGTAGTTCCTGTCCCTCCCTCCGAGAGGTTCACAGGGTTCTATTCAACCCCTTTTCTAGTCCCCAAAAAGAATGGGGAATGGAGACCGGTAGTGGATTTAAAACGACTGAATCGTTTCATTCATTTAGATAACAAGATGTAATCCTTACAAACGATCATCCAGATGGTGCAGCCTGGAGATTGGATGATCTCAGTGGACCTCCAAGATGCCTATTTCCATGTACCCATCCTTCCTGCCTTCCAAAAATATCTAGGGGTTGCAGTCGGTCACACACATCTCCAGTTCCAGTGTCTCTCTTTCGGCCTCTGCACCTCCCCGAGGGTATTTTCAAAGGTCCTGATTGTAGTTCTAGCCCCTCTAAGAGAGAGAGAGAGGACTGAGAGTATTTCACTACCAGGACTACATCCTGTTGCTAGCTCCCAGTCCGGAACAGCTTCTGAAGCACAAGGAGATCTTGCTGTCCACCCTTGCAGGATTCGGGTGGCTAGTGAATTGGGAGAAGAGTCTTCTCACCCCAACACAGTCAATGATCTACATAGGAGCCTTATTCAACACTTCAGTCGGGACAGTGTGTCTTCCTCCCCAGAAAGTAACGGCTATTTGCCAAATGATTAGTAATGTCAGGTCACTATCCCACCTCTCTGCATCAGGTTGCCTGAGTTTAATCAGGGCCATGTCATCTTGTATCCCAATGCTGCCTTGGGCTCATTGGCACCTGAGATTTTTTCAAGTAGGCTTCCTGTCACAGTGGAAGAAACAGTCGTTGCATCAGTGGATAATCATCTCGATCCCCATGAAGAGAAGTCTTCTATGGTGGACGAAGAAAGATCTGATCTCAAAGCCGCGTCATCTGCAGTGCCACTCCTGGACCATACTTACTACCGATGCAAGTTCAAGGGGCTAGGGAGCACACTGCAATAATCTCACAGTGCAAGGGAAATGGGACTGTCCCACTGCGGGAATAGTCTTGAAAGTCCTGGAAATAGGGGCAGCCTATCTAGCCCTAGTGAACCTGGGAGATCATCTACAACAAAAGCCAGTCCTGTTACGCTTGAACAACAGGGGGGCAGTGTCCTATATCCAACGGCAGGGGGGAACTCACAGTATCCCTTTATTGAGGGAAGTGGAGCCCATTATGCTGTGGGCAGAAAGGAACCTGCTGGATCTGAAGGCAGTCTACCTTCTAGTCCACCTGAACAAGGAGACAGATCATCTGTCCCGGAAGTTTCAAGACAGCAACGAATGGTCCCTTCACCCCTCAATATTCAGCTGGATCATGAGTCTCCAGAATCCCCCAGAAATCGATCTCTTCGCCTCATCAGTGAATGCCAAATTACCGAGGTTCCTCTCCCGACTCCCTCATCCCCAGGCAGAAGCAGTGGATGCCCTTTCAAGTTCTTGGCAATGCTGGACAGCATATGCCTTTCCCCCCCAAACCTCAAATCACGAGGTTCCTCCTCAGATTACTGAAAGAATCGGTCAGAACGGTGGCAATTCTCCCATACTGGCCGAGGAGGCCATGGTTCCCCTGGGCAATGTACCTCAGTACCTGTCGCCCCGTCAAGATTCCAATCTTACCTCGTCTTCTCTCTCAAGGGAGATTTGTACACCCAGCACCTCACGAGCTGAATCTTCATGTGTGGATGTTGAGAGGCAAAAATTCCAATCCCTAGGTTACTCATCTGAAGTGATTTCAACACTGTTAAAGGCTAGAAATCCATCCACGAATTGTGTATACAAAAAAATCTGGCATAAGTTCAAAATGTTTGCAACCGGCAGGGGTTTCGGACCCTGCTGTCCCTTCTTCCTCGCTTCCTCTTAGATTTTCTACAAGCAGGCCTAAACCTCGGACTAACTTCTCTAAGGGTTCAGGTGGCTGCTATTTCAGCAGCTACACAAAAGAGATGGGCAGAAAACATGCTTATTATCCAATTCTTCAGAGCAGTTAAGAAGATTCGTCCGCCAGTAAAGCGATCTTTTCATGCTTGGGATCTGTCCTTTGTCTTGGACTTTCTGACAACTCATCCTTTTGCCCCGTCGGAATCCTCTTCTTTATGGAACCTCACACTCAAAACTGCCTTTTTGATTGCAGTTATTTCAGGTAAAAGAGCCTCGGAACTGCAAGCGTTGGGGGCAGAAGATGAGCATATATGCTTTTTTCCAGATAGAGTGGATCTACGGAAAGTTCAAGGTTTTGTTCCTAAGGTATCTTCCTGATCCACTCTCTCGAAAGCTTGGGCACTACCTACCTTTCCAGATCTACAGTCAGGGTCTTTGCATGAATTGGGCATTTCCAGAGTTCTAAGATGTTACCTACAGGCTACAGCGCTCTTCAGAGCATCAAATAAATTGTTCATACTCCTTTGGGGTAAGAATAAAGGGAAGGAAGCGGCCTCAAGAACGATTGTCTCTTGGATTTGTAAGCTGATCCAAAGAGCATATAGGGCTAGAGGGATGGATCCTCCAGCGGTTAAAACCCACTCAACGAGGGCAGTTTTTTCATCTTGGGCGGCAAGGGCTAATGTCTCTTTGGAGACAATTTGTAGAGCGGCTACTTGGTCTTCTCCAAACACGTTCATGCAAAATTATAGAATTGATCCAGGAGCACTCACTTCAGTGGAGTTTGAAAGAAGGGCAATTGAATCAGCTTTTGCGTTTACTAAATACATTTCTTTATGAGCATTACCCACCCAGTATTTCAGCTATTTATTTTATCATAGGTATGCTGCCATGGAGGCACCAGGAAAACGGAAAATTGTATCATTCTTACCGTAATTTTTCTTTCCTGTTGCCTATCCATGGTAGCATACATGCCCTGCCTTGGTATTCGATATGACAAGAGAATGCTACAGGGGTTATTGATCTTTCTTTTATAATATATTCACTATCCCGAGGAGAGGAGTCCGGGGCAGAGCTTATCACAGGTATGCTGCCATGGATCGGCACCAGGAAAGGAAAATTACGGTAAGAATAATACAATTTTTAATTTTTCTTAATTTTGGAGGGTCATAACCTCTGTCAGTTTAATTTTTGCCATCTGCGTCCCATTCAGGAGATTTCCCTTCACGTCCTGTCCCATATCCAAAACAGAAAATGAGAGGAAAACCCTGCAAATTACGGACATTCTTTGAGGACCCCCATGTCACCAGGTGTCCTCATTGAAAGATTTCCCCTCTATTACTATTCTGGGGTAAGGCCAAAATTTGGGATTTTCTTTTCAGTTCAATGATAATGGTAAATCAGGACAAATAGAGAGGGTGAATCTCCCTAACGGGGGCACAGTTCACAATAGCAACTGACATGGGTTCTAAACCCTCTCCACTCTATCCAAAACTAAAAAAAAAAAAAAGTTTCCCCTTTAGTTGTACTTTAAGTACCAATTTAAGTGACCTTCATGTAATATTTCCTATTTAGCTGTAGCAGTGTGTGTTAGTTAGCCCGGCGTCACATTTTGATATTGATCTACAGTATATTAATCACCTCTGCAGATGAGATACATCACACCCTCATCGGACTGATTGTGAGGATAACAGTTGCTGTCATTGTGTGTGTGGTCGGGCTAGCATGCTTTGTGAAGTTGTATAAAAAGCGCAGGTAAGAAATCATTGTTGAGAGATATAAATACAGTATATTGTGGTGCAAGCTTACAGTAAAACATTATATGAAATCCACAATCATTAATAGACAAACACTAGAAGCTTAGACTTCACAATACCATCTCTGGATTTTAATTCTCCACCCAAGTTATATTTTTTTAATTATATTTTTATGTGCAAATTACATTTTGTAATCTTGCACTTTTCTGTGGTACAAAATAAATATTGTTTTCTTTCTTTTAATTAAACCCTTCCCATGTCACCTGGCTCTTTAGGAGGATCTAAATACTGGGAGGCGGTTCCGATCATGTGACTGCTGTGATTAGTACAGAAGGTATTTTATCTTCATGTATATGCATGAAGGTAAAAATCCTTGAGCTTTTGCAACTACTTTAAACGCTAAACAACATGTACTAACTCAGGTTGTTTTTCACATTAAACAGAAGATATACACCCATCATCGGACTGCCTATGGACCGACTTTCCTGGAGAAGAGATTGGTAAACTGTTGCAGGACAACACACAAGGACCATAAATAATTCCAAAGCAACTGAAACCTATATTAAATATTAATTTGAGAAGCAAAGTTTAAATAAAGATAATGAAAACTATGCTATCACATATAAATACATAACAAAATAAAATATAATTGACCTCTATATTGACTCTTGAATATGCTTGAATATACACTATACTGTCAAAAGTATATATTTTTCCAGGGAACGAGACACTATTTGGAGTATGGATAAAGGATAAAAATGCACAATTAAAGGATATTATGAAAGAGGGAGAGATATACACAATCCAGGAATTAACACACAAAAAGGAGTTACTAGTGATAGATGTCACATCCAATGAGATCAGGAGAAAACTTATTACCATTTGAAAAATTGCTCTTAGCAAAAATAATAGCAAAACGCCTCAATAGCATTATAGGAAAATTAATACATAGAGATCGAGTAGGCTTCATGCCAAATAGACAGGCAGGCGATAATATACGCAGGGCAGTGTTATTGGCACATATTACTAAAAAACGGAAAATCCCTTTTATGTTTTCTATCTCTCGATATTAAGAGGGCATTTGACACAGTATCCTGGCAATATATGCAATATTCATTACAAAAATGGGGTTTTGGACCCCACTTTTTAACATGGATCAAAGCATTATATAATAAACCCAAAGCCTATATAAAATATGCTGGATACAAATCTGAAGCCTTTAATATCGAAAGAGGTACCCGACAGGGTTGCCCATTATCTCCCTTATTATTTGCCCTTATACTCGAACCCATGGCCCAATATATCAGAACAAACCAAACTATAACTGGCATTGAAGTAGGAGGTATTACACACAAATTATGTATATTTGCAGACGATATATTACTTTTTCTATCATCACCACAGGTCTCTGGTCCTAACTTAATACCAGCTCTTGATGGATTTGCAGCCCTATCCGGCCTTATGATTAATCCTAAGAAATGCCTAGTGCTTAATATTTCACTCACAAACATGGAATTGATCCCGGCTAGGGCTGCACTCCCATTCACATGGGCAGAAAAATCAATCCCATATCTTGGAATTCATTTAACAGCCTCTCATTCTGACTTATTCTCAACCAATTATCCTCCTGTATTAAGACATATCACAAATCTAATAAAACAATGGTCGCAACTTCCTTTATCCTGGATGGGGAAGATTAATGCAATCAAAATGACTATTCTACCCAAATTGCTTTATCTATTCAGAGTCCTCCCTATTCCAATTCCTTCCTATTTTTTGAGAATAGTACAAAAAAGAGCAACTTCATTTATATGGGGCTCTTCTAAACCACGTATACCTATACACACACTACATCTTCCCAAAAATAAAGGAGGCCTGGGATACCCTAATTTTACTAACTACTACAGAGCGGCACATTTGGCCAGTCTGTCCAAATACCATGCAAAACAGGAAATCCCATTATGGGTATTTATAGAGGCTTCAGAAAATGACCCTCTATTAATATCACATTTATTATGGCTTGATCCTAAAGTCCGCTTTAAAATTCATAATCCCATAACTAAACACTTCTTATCTCTCTGGGATAAACTAAAAACCAAATATCAGTTACAATCTCCACACAATCCTCTCCTTTCTTTTATCAGAAATCCGGCCTTTTATCCGGCATGGATCTACCCAAATTCTTTTAAAGCTTGGACGACATCAGGCATTCAGACACTAAATGACTTCATAGCATCTAAATCATTCCTTTCATTCCCATCGCTTAGAGAAAAATATGATCTACCAAACTCTGAGATATTTAGATATCTCCAAATCAAAAATTTCTATACACCATTCCTAAAGGGGGATACACCATTATCCCAATTATCCATTTTTGAATCAATCTGTACAAAAGATCCATTTGCTAAAGGTACAATTTCATCACTTTATAATCAATTATATGGAGTACCAAATCTTAATAGACCCTCTTACGTTCAGAGGTGGGAGGAGGACCTGGGGCGAACTTTAGAAGACACGGACTGGTCTAACATATGGCTCACATCTAAGTCATCTTCACCCAACATCTTAGCACTGGAGACAAATTATAAAGTCCTAACTCGCTGGTACCTTGTACCCGCTAGAGTGGCAAAATATTCACCTAATACCTCAGCTCTTTGTTTTCGAGGATGCCCAGAAATAGGCACATATTTACACATATGGTGGACGTGCCCAGTAATCCAAACCTTCTGGAAGGAAGTCTTCGTGATTGCATCTAAAATATTTTAAAAAATAATACAACCAGATCCATATTTAACTTTACTTAATCTAAAACCGGAATGGTTAACACTCTCTCAATTCAAACTTATGATCCAACTAATAACGGCTGCAAAACAAACAGTGGCCAAGGCATGGAAATCTCCTACATTGGTACTAGCAGAAACAATTCACAGAATGAATAATACAATGTCCCATGCTAAGATGGTAGCCATCGATCAAAATCAAATTCCAAAATTTGAAAAACTTTGGCATCCTTGGATAAAACAACAGTTCCTGTCAAACTTCAATGACTCTGTCCTGTTGCCATGGTAACAGATTAAATGACTTACAGAGACACCCATTCTAAGGCTTCAAAGAGAACTAAAAAGAATAATAAACTGACGAGCAGGACAACCTTGTGGACCATACCTCTACCTTTCAACCCTTTTTCTTCTTTCTCTTTCCTTTTCTCCACCTTACGATTAAAGCTCATTATCAGAATTTATTTGATCTATATACACTCTACTTGTAAACAATATGTATAGTAGGTATAAATCATTTAAATACCTACATAAGTAACTAAAGAAATGATATATATCTTTAATTTAGGTTTACGTGAACCCAATGTTTAATATTTGAAATTTCATGATATTTACCTATATAAACCCTACTGTAAAACAATGAGCTTACTTTATAGATCCTTGTAAACTTACTTCATGTATCTTTATAACATTGTATACTCAATAAACTTCTTTTGACAAGGAAAAATTGCTCAACTTACAGAAAGCAACAAGGCACGGAATTTCCCAGATTTATAAGATTCTTAATTTAATGTCGCTACCATTGGTACCACCTTTCTTGAATAGGTGGGAAGCAGAACTTGGTGCAACTTGGAGTGAGCAAGAGAAAGAGAAATGTTGAAATTAGCAGACGGAACAGCAATAGATATAAATACGATAGAAACTAATTGTAAATGTCTGTCAAGATGGTATATAACACCTATCAAAGCACACAAATATCAAAAGGGAGGGGGTATAGGGGAAAACTATATATTTTTATGAATGAGAATTTGGAACAAAGTATTTTATATTTTGTATAATGTGAAATTTAATTTAAAAAAAAAAGTATTGGGACGCCTGCCTTTACACGCACATGAACTTTAATGGCATCCCAGTCTTAGTCCATAGGGTGCAATATTGAGTTGGCCCACCCAGCTATAACAGCTTCCACTCTTCTGGGAAGGCTGCCCGCAAGGTTTAGCAGTGTGATCTATCGGGTTGAAGTCAGGACTCTGTGCAGGCCAGTCAAGTTCCTCCACCTCAAACTCAGTCATGCATGTCTTTATGAACCTTGCTTTGTGCACTGGTGCGCAGTCATGTTGGAACAGGAAGGGGCCATCCCCAAACTGTTCCCACAAAGTTGGGAGCATGAAATTGTCCAAAATGTCTTGGTATGCTGACACCTTAAGAGTTCCCATCACTGGAACTAAGGGGCCAAGCTCAACCCCTGAAAAACAACCCCACACCATAATCCCCCCTCCACCAAATGATTTGGACCAGTGCACCAATCAAGGTCCATAAAGACATGGATGAGCGAGTTTGGGCTGGAGGAACTTGACTGGCCTGCACAACCTGATAGAACTCTTTTGGGATGAATTCGAGTGGAGACTACGAGCCAGGCCTTCTCGTCCAACATCAGTGCCTGACATTACAAATGCGCTTTGGAAGAATCGTCAAACATTCCCATAGACACACTCCTAAACCTTGTGGACAGCCTTCCCAGAAGAGTTGCAGCTGTTATAGCTGCAAAGGGTGGGCCAACTCAATATTGACCCCTACGGAATAAGACTGGTATGCCATTAAAATTTGTGTGCATATAAAGGCAGGTGTCACAATACTTTTGACAATATAGTGTACTTATGTTGTCTCAATAATTCTTGTTTCTATAGAAAATAGAGCTTGATAACATACTGTACATGTGAGTAATGATGATGATGATGAATATTGAAATTTCCCTACAATCAGGTTATAAAAAATAGGAATGAAACAATTGTATTATCATGTGTTGCTAGAGTTGGATGGTCTATACCAGGGCATTTTTTTCTCAGAGAATAGGTGCAGGAACTCCTCCTTTCTGAGTCAGCCTTCGTCTCTGCCCCCTACCCACCTCTGAGCACCGTCCCTTGGTTCCTCCCCCTACCCACATCCCAGTACCACCACTTTTAGAGAATTCAGAACCAATCATCATTTTATGCTGCTAAGTAATTTGCATGGAATTTGTTAATGATAACAAGAAAGACCGTAAAGTAGATCCCCTCGGTAACAATGGCCCTACAGCAACAACAGATTTTCCACACAACAATAGACTCCCCCCTAGCAACAATGGACCCCCCCAACAACAATAGGCCCCCAGCAGCAACAACAGATCGCCCAGCAGCCAGCAACAATAGACCTCTTCCTCAACAGTAGATGCATCCTAGAAACAATTGACCCCACCAGCAACAATAGTCCTACCCAGCAGCCAGCAACAATAGACCTTTCCCTCAAAAGTAGATTTCTTCCAGAAACAATTGACTCCCACCCGGCAATACAAAACCCCCACCAGCAATAATAGACCCCCACGCAGAAATAGATCCAAGCAGCGACAATAGATCCCCTAGCAGCCAGCATCAATATACCCACTAGCAGTAAGCAACAATAGACCTCTCCCGCAACAGTAGATTCTTCAAAGCAACAATTGCCCCCCCCAACAAAAATAGATCCCCCAGCACAGCCCAGCACTCCTTGCCATTACATACATTTAGTGCTGGAGGTGCGGGAGCTGCGTTCCTCCACGTTCCCACTGTAAAAAAGCTCTGGTCTATACACTGGTCAGTTTACAAAAGCAATGCAACCAATCTAAGCATCATATTATATTCAGGCAGCGTTCCAAGCCGGATCATGTATAGGAAAGTAGCAAAATGGCTGCGCAACATCCTGTCACACCCTGATTAAATCTCAAGAAGTGAGAAGGGGTTCAAAAATGTAGAGAGAGAGTATCACCGCTCCAGGTGGGTCAGATCAAAGTAAAGGGCATCTCCTCCAGTCTAGAAGTCCAGATGCTGGCAATGCTGTAGCAATTAGTCATCAAAAGAAGTTCTGGACAGCCGCACTCCAAAAAAATGATATGCCTTTATTCAATAAGGTGTCATCCAAAATACAGGTCACAGCAAAGTGGAACAGAGTTTACGCGTTTCGCACTACAGAGAGTGCCTAATCATAGCTTTTTTCAAAAATGTGCAGCAGTGCATTTCAAACTTATTTATGTGCATACCCCTTTCTAAAAGAAGAATCTTCTGCAGCACTGGGGAACCCGGCCACCTAATTGGATAACTGTAGTCAGTGGGTGTGACTTAAGCGAACCATTGGGGTAGTGAGTTATCATGTGACAAATAGTGTGAAAGCTAGTAGTAGCAGTGCAAGGGTGCCCAGTGAGTAGCTGAAAGTGGAGTTCCAGCCGTTTCCATGTTTATTAAAAGTCAGCAGCTACAAAAGTGTAGCTGTTGCTTTTAATAAACACACACTCACCTGTCCCACGGTCCAGCAATGTGGCTGCCCAAACCCTTGATTCTTTCCCTCTCCTCTCCCCGGTGCCGGCTTAACTAGTGTGGGCACTTGGCTGTGACAGCTTGCGGTTTCACAGCCGGGCGCACACTGCACATGCGTGAGTCGCACTGCGTGACCTGAATGGGCGGGCAATCTTCTGGGACCTGTGACGTGTCCCAGAAGATTGCAGGGAGGGAGGGGGAGAGGAGAACTTCTGCTCGAGTCGCCTAGGCAGGCTGAGCAGAAGTGGGAGCTAGGTACCTGTCAAAACTATGTACCCACTCCCCCTGCCCCCCCCCAAAAATGACATGCCAAATGTAGCATGTCAGGGGGTCAGGAGTCCTTAACCACTTCGATACCACCCATAGTCATATGACACCCACAGATGGGATCTCCCATCCTGGACGGGCATCATATGACGTCCTCAGCTTTCCGTCAGCATAGGGGGGGCGCGCGTGCCCACCGTATCACCGAGGGGCGGATGCGTGTGCCTGGCAGCTGCAATTTCCACCGGGCACCTGTGATCGCTCGAGACAGAGCAGGAACGTGGATCTGTGTGTGTAAACACACAGATTCACGTCCTGTCAGGGGAGAGGAGACAGATTGTGTGTTCCTAGTATATAGGAACACTGATCGGTCTCCTCCACCAGTCAATCCTATCCCCCCACAGTTAGAATCACTCCCTAGGTAACACATTCAACCCCTTGATCGCACCCTAGTTGCCATTGACATTTATACAGTAATCAATGGCTATTTATTTGATCGCTGTATGTCAGTGGTCCCAAAATAGTGTCAAAAGTGTCCGATCTGTCTGCCACAACATCGCAGTCCTTATAAAAATCGCAGGTCATCATCATTACTAGTAAAAAAAATAAATAAATAATAAAAATGCAATAAATCAATTACCTATTTTGTAGGTGCTATACCTTTTGCGCAATATACGCTTATTGCGTTTTTTTTACTTAAAATATATTTGGATATTTATTATAGCAAAAAGTAAAAAATATTGTGTTTTTTTCAAAATTTTCGCTCTTTTTTTATTTATAGCGCAAAAAATAAAAACTGCAGAGGTGATAAAATACCACCAAAAGAAAGCTCTATTTGTGTGAAAAAATGATCAAAATTTCATTTGGGTACAGTGTTACATGACTGCTCAATTGTCATTCAGCGATGAAGTGGTTAAAGAAGAAGTTCCACTTTTGGGTGGAACTCCACGTTAACATTTCAAGATTTCTAGTGGTGTGACACAATCAAGGTCTTTTGAACTCCAAACTGAGTTGGGGAAACGGGAACATCATGCTATTGAATGCAGTGCCACCCTCATTCCTCCAAAATTCACATGTCAGAAACACGCTTATCTGAGCAGAGCAGATTGAAACAACACAAAGCAGGACTGCATAAATACACATTAAAACAATAAAGTCACAGCATCTTTAACAGGACACGGGCCCGGTGTCATGTAACTCCATTAGGCAGGATGCCCCTTAACCCAGAGCCTGCTAATGGATGTCAAAACAATCTGAAAAGCAAGAGACAGATATAGCTACAGATAAAGCTCTATCATAAAAAATCTTAAAGAGGAACTGCAGTCTGCTCACATAATTTGTAATAAAAACATCTTTGCCATTCTGAAGCTTCCCTCCAACCACTTTGCATATTATTTTATATATACTGTGCTTCTGTACTTGCCAAATATGCTGCAGAAATCACCCTCCACTAAGTCTGGCTGCAACCATTTTAACTGTGGGCATATGAAACTGCTGCCTGTTCATTTCCTGGATTTACACAGACACACAAAGGCAGCCCTGCAGCTCTCAATGGCCCTCTTATGACTCATCCCCCCTCCCTTCCTGGCAAACTCTCACGAGAGTGAGAGAGAGCTGTGCATGATGTCATAAGCCTAGGCTTTTTACCAGAAAAGAAACAGGAAGTGGGCTGTATAAGGTATTTACTGGCAGAAAAAAAAATGTTACTATCCAAAGTTAAAACAACAAGGGTAGAAGATTTAATAGAAGGAAAGCTGAAAAAATGACTGAAGGTCCGCTTTAAACAGTCTGAGAATGGTTTAAAGTCAGGGCCGCTGATAAGGCAGTACAACTGGTCCTGTTGTACTGGGCCCAGGCCCCATCAGCTAAACAGGGGGGCCCAGGGCAGCTTTATTGTTCATGTCTGCCTAAATGAATAAATAGATTTTACTGGACCACACCCTCACTCCTACTTGCTTACCAGGGCTTAAACTACATTTCCCTGGGGCCCATCAGGTTAACAGAGGGGCCCAGGAGGTGGGAGCAGAGGAGGGACTTTTTTCCATTTTCAGGGTGTAGGCGGATAAAGTCAGTGCTGCTTTTCCACTGCACCCTGGAGGTGTAGGTGGGGGGGTAGGTGTGGTTGGGGGGGTCCCTGTCAGGTGGGCTGTATGAGGTCCCATGATTTCTAACAGCAGCCCTGTTTAAAGTAAAAAAAAAATCCAGGAACCAGCACATCTGTACTTTGTAGAATAGGCTGTCTCCTATAGTAACTGAACTTAACTCAAGGAAGGTGCAGGAACTTTATGGATGATTCCGTCCTGACACTGTCCCAGGCTCTCCATGGGTCCCTGGTCCATGCAAGAGTCATCTCTGGTACTTCATCTCAGGTCTCCATCCTTTCCTTCATTCTTCCAGGTAGTTTGCAGTCTCTCCCTTGCAGAACTTGAGCACATGGTTAGGCATCAGGCTTCAGGCCTACCCAGCAGAAGTTGTTTCACACACATCTCACCCAGACCGCAGTCTGGGCGGGAAAGACCCCAATCACCTGACTCTTTCTAAATAAATAGCCTCTCCCAGCATTCATAGCGGCAAATCTGATTGGCTGAGAAAGGTATGTTTATTCATAACCTGAATGAATGCACTGTAGCTCATCACACTAATGTCAAAGGCAACAGCGCCACCTACTGACAAAAGGGAAAAACCACAGCTAAACAGGATTAGGAGAAAAGCTATTTTACCTCTAATCACTACAAATTAGCCAGACTGGCTACCACCCAGCACAACTAAATTTACCTATAGCCCTATTCTAGGATGAGGGCGCTACATTCTCCCCCTCCCAAGGAGACTACATCCTCGGAGTCTGCAAAAAACATATGCTCTCAAGCCTGAGAGTGGATGTCCTGGCAAAAAAGTGGATGGGGAAGGGTAACAGGAAAGATAAACTTTGAATTACGAATACGTGTGGCATTCCACATGAAAACAGATGAAAAATAATGCAATAGACAAATGACATTACATCCTAACTGTCTATCTAATATACTATACGATAAGTAGTAGAAAATATTGTTATTAAACCAATTTAAGGCACTGTCTCCCCTCAGCCGAGGAAGACAAAAGTGAGGTAAACACACATTAGTATATTTTTAATAGACTCTACAGTCCTAGCAAATTAACTGTACACAGAAATATCAACAGTATGAAGGAGGCCCCACTCCCTAGAGAGCAACACCTTCTTCCAAGAAGTATATACACATTCTATCAATATACTTAAAGCATTAAAGGGGTTGTAAACCCTCATGTGTTTTTCACCTTAATGCATTCTATGCATTAAGGTGAAAAACCTTTTTTAGTGCTGCAGCCCCCCAGCCCCCCCTCCCCCGTTTTACTTACCCGGATGCTGTCATCCTCTGTCCGGGAACAAGCATGTTATTTGTAGCTGGTGTCTCGTGTCCAGATTGGATAGATTGATAGCATTCCAGCCATTGGTTCCCGCTGCTGTCAATCAAATCCAATGATGCGGCGCCGGGGGGCGGGGCCGAGTCCTGCATTCTGTGTGAATGGACACAGATGCGGGACTCGGGAGCACGCCTGCACGGTTGTCCACCAAGGAGAGCGCTTCTCCAACATGGACACTCAATGCGGAGCCAATGTAGGAGCCACCAGCATCACCGAGGGACCCTAGAAGAGGTAAATTGGTGCTACTCTGTGCAAAACGAACTGCACAGTGGAGGTAAGTATAACATGTTTGCTATTTTTTTTTAAAAATTAGGGTTTACAACCCCTTTAACTTTCTAAACATATCACTATGAAGATAAAGAATTTACTCCTCACTCAGTTTAGCTCCTCCACTGCCATCTGGTGACAGTAATGCCGCATACACATGAGCGGACTTTCCAGCAGACTTGGTCCGACGTTTTTCCCGCCGGACTTTCTGAACGGACGGACTTGCCTACACACGACCGGACTTTCGCTGGAGGTCCGCCCGTCTTTCCGACGGACTTTCGCCGTTGTTACGGCGGACTTTCAGAATGAACGGACTTGTCCACACACGGACAAGTCCGTTCATTTTGAACGTGACTCGGGTACGACGAGACTAGAAAAGGAAGTGAATCTCGCTGCTTTTATCGGCGAGATTGACACCTTGTGAGCCCCGTCGTGGGGCATACCAGGCCCTTAGGTCTGGTATGGATTTTAAGGGGAACCCCCTACGCCGAAAAACGGCATGGGGTCCCCCCTAAAATCCATACCAGACCCCGATCCGAGCACGCAGCCCGGCCAGTCAGGAAAGGGGGTGGGGACGAGCAAGCGCCCCCCCCCCTCCTGAACCGTACCAGGCCGCATGCCCTCAAAATGGGGGGTGGGTGCTTTGGGGGAGGACGCCCTGCCGGGCCCCCCCCCACAAAGCACCTTATCCCCATGTTGATGAGGACAAGGGCCTCTTCCCGACATTGAGCATAGCCTGATGAAGGAGCACGCATGCTCCGAAAGCGAAGCACCGCCCGCCTCACCCCGCTCCCGGAAGACGCAGGTCAGCACGGAGCTCCACGGAGGATCCATGACTGGCATCCTGGCCGCGCAGAGGCTCTGAGGACCCTCGGCACCACTGGAACAGCTACCAGGACCCAGGTCACAAGACTCACATCCCAGGAACCCCCCTACTGGCCCCTGACATCCACATCCCCCGAGAGCACGCGGATGAAACTACTTTACATGCTGGTTTTTAGCAACTCAAATGTGAGTGTTTTTATCTATTGTAATAAATATTTTTAACATACATGCTGCACTTAGAGGGCACCGTCCTTCTTTCTCTTTTTTATTGTTCCAGAGCTTCTTCTAGCTTTTATAGACTGGCTGCCTTCCATTTATTCAGCATCATTTTATCCTTACATGGACTAATACCTGAACTTGTTGTGAAACATTAACTACCACCACCAAGTTCCCCCTCTCAGGAACCCCCAACCTACCCCCTTCCCCCCACCATTTTTAGTTATATGTACTCAGCTACCTCCATTGTGTGCCATATTAACCCCTTGATCGTTTATTTCCTCTTCCCGACAATCCTGGCCGTTGGTTGTCGGGGTCTGCGGGCGGGGGGCTTATCGGAATCCGGGAGCCCCCCTATAATAAGAGGGCCCCCAGATCCCAGCCCACCACCCTATGTGAATGAGTATGGGGTACATGGTACCCCTACCCATTTACCTAGGGAAAAAGTGTCAATAATAAAACAGACTACACAGGTTTTTGAAGTAATTTACTAGACAGCTCCGGGGGGTCTTCTTCCAACTTCGGGGGTCCCTCCGGTTCCTCTTCTCCCGGCGTCTGGTTGGTTCTTCTCCGCTCTCTCTGGCCTCTTCTCCTGGTGTTCCAGTTCTTCTGCCGACTTCTCTGCTATCTTCATGCCGCTCTTATATAGGCGGAGACCCCGCCCCCTTATGCTGTCACAGTCCCTGGGCATGCTGGGACTGTCACATTTTAGGGGGGCGTGGTCAACATCACCCGGTGACCACGCCCCCCTAAAACGTCACGGTCCCAGCATGCCCAGGGACTGTGACGGCATAAGGGGGCGGGGTCTACACCTATATAAGTCACATCGGAGCTCTCAGATAGCATTCCAGCTGGAGAGACCGTCGTGTCAACATGGGAAGAAGAGAAGAAGCCAAGAAGCCCAGAAACCAGAAGCCCGGGCCTCCACTGGCAAAAGAGCGGCATGAAGACAGCGGAGGAGCCGGCAGAAGAACTGGAACACCGGGAGAAGCGGCCAGAGAGAGTGGAGAAGAACCAACCGGACGCCGGGAGAAGAGGAACTGGAGGGAACCCCGAAGTCAGAAGAAGACCCCTGAAGCCGGAAGAAGACCCCCCGGAGTTGTCTAATAAATTACTTCAAAAACCTGTGTAGTGTGTTTTATTATTGACACTTTTTCCCTAGGTAAATGGGTAGGGGTACCATGTACCCCATACTCATTCACATAGGGTGGGGGGCAGGATCCGGGGGCCCTCTTATTATAGGGGGGCTCCCAGATTCTGATAAGCCCCCCCGGCCGCAGACCCTGACAACCAACGGCCAGGGTTGTCGGGAAGAGGCCCTTGTCCTCATCAACATGGGGACAAGGTGCTTTGTGGTGGGGGGGCCCCACAGGGCGCCCTCTCCCCCAAAGCACCCACCCCCCATGTTGAGGGCATGCGGCCTGGTACGGTTCAGGGGGGGGGGGGCGCTCGCTCGTCCCCACCCCCTTTCCTGACCGGCCGGGCTACGTGCTCGGATCGGGGTCTGGTATGGATTTTAGGGGGGACCCCACGCTGTTCTATCGGCGTAGGGGGTTCCCCTTAAAATCCATATCAGACCTAAGGGCCTGGTATGCCCCATGCTCACCACAATAGGGAAATTTGTTTTTCCTATTGCAGCGAGCGCGAGATGCAGTACCCTGCCCTTGCGTCGTATCTGGTCCGTCGGATCAGCATACAGACGAATGGCCTTTCCGTCAGGAACTGAGTCCGGCGGACTTACGTCGGAAAGATTTGAAACATGCTTCAAATCAAGGTCCGGCGGACTTTTGGGGAAAAAAGTCAGCGGGAGCCTACACACGATCTGATTGTGCGGAGGACTCTGGTCCGCCAGACCAAGTATGCCGGAAAGTCCGCTCGTGTGTACGTGGCATAAAACAAAAAGTCACTTGAACATATTTTGCAGTCTATGTAGTGTAGGTTTCAGATGTAGGTTTGCCTAACTAGATTGCCATATTGTCTCTGAAACCCCAGAGTCCAATAGGCACAGACTTTAATTAAATTCCTTTTTCCTTTGTCCTTGTTGATTCATACTGCCTCTGTATCCCCAGAGTTCAGTAGGTACAAACTTTAGTATGAACATTCTTGCTCGCTCTGTCACACCAAAGTCCAACAAGCACTTTCCTTAGGTTTAAAGTAAGGTCACAGAGTTTCATTATAGAGTAACAACTTGTTTTTCCCCAGTCACTGATTCCAGGGACTAAAGACTGGAACTGTAGTGTTGCAACTTTCAAACAGGCAACACAGAAACTTGAACATGACTGGGGCTATTTTTCTCACACATGGAGGACAAGGACATGCTGGCAATCCAGGGCAACAGATCAGCATATCACTTTGCAGAGTGAGGTATACTGGCAATTCCAAAGCAACTGCTGGTATCAGGAGCACAGTCCATGCAGACTTAAAAGCAAGATTCCAATAGCTGAATTGCATTACCAGTAGTAACAAGGATCAGGTAGTTGAACAGGCTTTCTGGGTTGATCCAATAATGGTAATGTAATGCTGCACATAAGCTTGATTAGGTCTCCAAACAATGACACAGTCTGGGTAAACTTAGCAACCTGTCAGGAAAGGCTTGCTGGGAAAGGTAGTTCGACACAAGCTGGTGCGTGGTTGCGGGAGCCTATGTGTGAGCGCACACGTGCATGCGCGCGCGATCCCCCATGTCAGGCGGGCTATTTAAACTCAGCTGTTATATTAAAGCTTCGCTGTCTGATCTATAGTGTTCCCTGTGAGTTACCTGCTTGTCTGATCTGTTCCAGGGATTACCCGGGTTGCCTTTTGACTACCTCTGCTATCCACCTGCATCTGGCCCCAGCCTGTCCATGACCTTGCACCTGCCTTATCCTCTGGTTTATCCGTGCCTGCCTGTTACCGACCTGGCTTGTCCAGTGACTCTGCTCCTGTCTCCTGCATCTGTTCCAGTACTGTCCATCTGTGTGTGACCCGGCTTGTCTGACCTTCCTGCATTCCAGTCCCTGGAACCTCCTCTCTGCCTGCCTGCCTCTCCATCCTGTGTGTGGCTTCTTGAAATGAGCCTGTTCCAGTCTTCAGCCAAGTCTGCTGTCTCCAGTCTGCTGATCCCCAGCCACAGCATCATCCAGAACTACAGACCTACTTCCCAGCTGTTGATCCTGCCAGGCACTCGTGCTTCTCTGCACTCTGGCGCCTCCTGTCTGCTCTACCAGGGGCCATGAGTCGGAGACATAAGAGAGGCCTTCCTCTGCATATCGAGCTCATCTACTAGGTATGTGACAGTATCAGACAGCCATGCCTGAGCCTGAGCAGGGAACCTCTCCTATGAATGAGCTTTGTTCACATTTGGCGGGCCTAACACAGGCAGTCAAAAATCTTCAAGAGGGCTATACCCATTTGGAGGAATGTGTTCAAGCACTTTCCTCTCCTGCTGCAACCCAGGGGTCTCCACATCCCTCTGCCACCACAGCCAGCGCACCTGCTACTCCTGCAGTAGTGATGCTATCCCCTGAGCCTTTTGTACCTACAGCAGAAAGATTCTCAGGAGAACGTAGAAAATTTAGGGCTTTCCGCAACTCCTGTGAACTTTATTTTGCCCTGCAGCCACGCACCTTCTCCTTAGAGGCTACCAAAGTGGGCTTTGTGATCTCCCTCCTTCAGAATGAGCCTCAGTCTTGGGTACACTACCTTCTTGAACAAAAGGCAGTAGAACTGACTAACTTAACTATGTTCTTCGATGCCATGGCCCAACTATATGAAGATCCCCAGCTATCTGCGACTGTGGAAGCCGCACTTCATACATTACAGCAGGGTCGCAGAGCAGCAGAGGACTATGTCGCAGAATTCAGACGTTGGAGTGCAGACACCAACTGGGATGATGCTGCCCTCCTCTACCAGTTTCATATGGGGCTGTCAGATACTGTAAAGGATGAAATAGCCCAAGCTGGGGTGCCTCAAATTCTGGAGGCACTCGTTAATTTGGCTATACAGATCGACAGACGTTTGCAAGAACGCGAAGGGCCACTGGACAACCTTGTCCCACTTGGATGTTGCCTAGAGTCCCCAGCTTCTCCAATACGGCCCCACCGGTGCAGTCAGCACCTGCTCTTGACACTTACGAGCCTATGCAGTTGGGTATACTACGTCCCTCTCTCACGGGGGAAGAACGCCAACGTCATTGTCTGTGCCAACTTATGCATGTACTGTGGAGAACCTGGGCACTATGTGAGATCCTGTCTGGCAAAGCTCCGTAAGTGCTTCTCAATTTCTGCTGACCGCACTCTTGCTGTAACCAACACTACATCTCACTTTGCTCTCCCCTTTCTGTTGCAGCACGGGAGCGCGCGCAATCCCCGGCACCAGGCGGGCTATTTAAACGCAGCTGTTACATTGAAGCTTCGCTGTCTGATCTACAACGTTCCCTGTGAGTTACCTGCTTGTCCGATCTGTTCCAGTGATTACCCGGTTTTCCTTTTGACTACCTTTGCTATCTGCCTGCATCTGAGCCCGGCCTGTCCACGACCTTGCACCTGCCTTATCCTCTGGTTTATCCGTCTCTGCCTGTTACCAACCCGGCTTGTCCAGTGACTCTGCTCCTGTCTCCTGCATCTGTTCCAGTACCATCCATCTGTGTGTGACCTGGCTTGTGTGACCTTCCTGCGTTCCAGTCCCTGGTACCTCCTCTCTGCCTGCCTGCCTCTCCATCCTGTGTGTGGCTTCCTGACACGAGCCTGCTCCAGTCTTCAGCCAAGTCTGCTGTCTCCAGTCTGCTGTTCCCCAGCCAAAGCATCATCCGGAACTACAGACCTACTTCCCAGCTGTTGATCCTGATAGGGCACTCATGCTTCTCTGCAACCCCGCGCCTCCTGTCTGCTCTACCAGGAGCCGTGTGTCGGAGACGTAATAGAGGCCTTCCTCTGCATATCGTGCTCATCTACCAGGTAGGTGACACAACCATAATCCCAGGTTAGTGACAATAGGATTCCTAGCCCCTGCCACGGGCCATAAGCACAGAGTGAACATGGTATGGATGATATAGTCCTTAGCCCCTGCCACGGGCTGTGAGCACAGATTGAACATGTTTTGCATAACTTTCATTCTTTCTGGAACAGCATCAATAATTACAGTGAGTACTTTATTCAAGACAGTATCTGCTATTCCCACTGGCAACAAGTGTCACGGCCATCACTATGTGACAATGGCTGCAACCGCAGCAAATTTGGATATCTTCACAATCATGCACATCTCAGAAGATTCATAAACAGTTATCACCTTCCTGCACATTCTTTATCCCGGTTTGACTTATCAGCTTCAGACATCAGGGTGGCAAGACACGGGATCGACTCTTCCAGCGTCCACGGGAAGAACCGGCATGCCTAGCCCGACTGACAGTAACAGAGGGTCTACAGTCCTCAGTTGCAGCCTCATTTGTAGTAGCTGTAGATGCAAGCACTCTGATCTCCTCAGGGATTACAGGTGCTGTAGGCACCAACTGATCAGGACCAGTGATGGCTGTAGAAGACTCATGATAATCGGTGGCAGTGGGAACTAACACTTCCACTGCAGTGGCAGTGATGCTGGCAGGTGCGATCAGACAAAGCAGGATCGATGCCTGGTGCAAAGACTTTACAGTCAGCAATGGAGACTCCAAGATGCGCCATGCTTTCCTCTCCGCCTCGCAGCACGTGGAACCAACTGCGCCTCCTCCTCTGCAGAGTGGCGACTCCTCCCTCTGCCAAGGGATTGGTCCAGCTGCTCAGCAGAAACTTTGAGAGTGCCTGCCTCTTTCTTCCAGCAGTGCACCTAAACTCTTCTGGAGTCTGCCTTAACCCATTCAGCACTGGTGTAAAGTGACAAAAGACCAGGCTGACACTCTCCCAAGAGCAAAAGACAATTAGGTTCTTCCCCATGTGGTTTAAAAGAACAATAGCACAGTCTCTGAGGTACACAGACATTACTTGCCACTCTCCCAAGGAGCCAAATGAAATTTCTGTGTAGTTGCAGTCCGTTTCTAGGGGTGACCACAGCAAAAATAACATCTTGCCCCACGTTTGGCGCCAAATGTAGCGCCTACCCCAACTTTCCAGGAGCCTAGTGGTGACCCTTAGAGGCAGGGAGGGCTGACATACTTCCTCAGAGTGCAGGTTACTAGGCCTGGTGGATGATGAACAAAATAGAAATTGGGTGTCAGTCACTTTTATGCTTGAACAAGGAGAAGTTTATTTCTCACAAACAGGAATGTGGGAGAGAGATAGGGCACAGGACACCCTTAGTCAAAAATAGTAACGATCAGCAAACAGGCATATTTGCAAACTCCTTGGTGAGATAATGTAGACAGCAGTACAGGAAAAGAGCCTTTAAAGTGACACTAAACCTTTGTTTTGCACAGTGTGGCCTTGAAATCTCATCTTCTGGGGTCCCCCGGTGGCGCTCATGGCTCCTCCTTGCATTGGTAAACCCCCTGGGAGAAGTGCTCTCCCTGGGGGTTACCTTGCGGGTGCACTCCTGAGTCCAGCATTTGTGTCTATAGACACAGAATGCAGGACTCGGCCCTGCCCCCCGGTGCATGCGTCATTGGATTTGATTGACAGCAGCGGGAGCCAATGGCTGCGCTGCTATCAATCTATCCAATTAAGAGCCGAGAACCCTGGGCAGGGAGGAATAGCCACCGAGGGAACGAAGGGCTCAGGTGAGTAAAACTGGGGGGCCGGTCACTGTCAGAAGTTTTTTCACTTTCATGCATAGGGTGCATTAAGGTGAAAAAACACGAGGGCTTACAACCCCTTTAAGCTGAACCAGCACATGTGTACTTTGTAGAATAGGCTGTCTTCTATAGTAACTGAACTTAACTCAGGGAAGGTGCAGGAACTTTATGGATGATTCCGTCTTGACGCTTTCTTAGGCTCTCCATGGGTCCCCGTTCCATGCAAGAGTCACCTCTGGTGCTTCATCTCAGGTCTCTGTTCTTTCCTTCATGCTTCCAGGTAGTTAGCAGGCTCTCCCTTGCAGAACCTTGAGCACATGGTTAGGCCTCAGGCTTCAGGCCTACCCACCGGGAGTTGTTTCACACACATCCAGACCGCAGTCTGGGCAGGAAAGATCCTGATCACCTGACTCTCTCCAAATAAATAGTCTCTCCCAGCATTCATAGCGGCAAATCTGATTGGCTGAGAAAGGTATGTTTATTCATAATCTGAATGAATGCAGCTCATCACACTAATGTCAAAGGCAACAGCGCTACCTACAGACAAAAGGGAGAAACCACAGCTAAACAGGAATAGGAGAAAAGCCATTTTAACACTAAACACTACAAATTAGCCAGGCTGGCTACCACCCAGCACAACTAAACTAACCTGTAGCCCTAATCTAGGATAAGGGTGCTACATTTATATATATTATATATACAGTGTATATACAGTATCTCACAAAAGTGAGTACACCCCTCACAGTTTTTAAATATTTTATTATATAATTTCATGTGACAACACTAAAGAAATTGCACTTTGCTACAATGTAAAGTATAATGTGCAGCTTATATAACAGTGTAAATTTGCTGTCGCTGAAAGGTTATGCTAAGCATCCATCTTGTTTTCTGTCATTTATCTCATATTCACAAGCTTCCATTTTACAATATCAGTACAGTTTGAATACCCCTTTAGCTTTGACTAGAAAGTCTGTGTCAGCATGAGTTCTTGCAGATGAACTATTTCACACGTTCCTTATCTAAGTTTTCACAGGACATTCCTTTTGTATTCAGCAGCTGAGAACAGAGAACAAAAGGTTATTTGTTTATAACCAGTTGTAACTGCATTATTATCTACTGCGCATGTCCTATTATGAATTTTCTGTGTAACTTGTAATTTGCTATAAAGACGCTAGGATGAAAATCAAATACAGTCATTTCCCAAGACATAATTGTTGTATGCGTGTTGTTTGTATTTTGGGACTTGGCTTGGGATATATCTGAAATGCATAATACATCGATCCAAGGTCTGAGAGGTTAAAAGGGACCACCCTAGACACAGGATTAACCCTTTCACAAAATAACTCAACACACAGCCATTAATGTCTAAACCGCTGGCAACAAAAGTGAGTACACCCCTAAGTGAAAATGTCCAAATTGGGGCCATTATTTTCCAGCACTGCCTTAACTCTCTTGGACATGGAGTTCACCAGAGCTTCACGGTTGCCACTGGAGTCCTCTTCCACTCCCCCATGACAACATCTGGTGGATGCCAGAGACCTTGCACTCCTCCACCTTCCATTTTACGATTCCCCACAGATGCTCAATAGGGTTTAGGTCTGGAGACATGCTTGGCCAGTCCATCACCTTTACCCTTAGCTTCTTTAGCAAGGCAGTGGTCGTCTTGGAGGTGTGTTTGGGGTCGTTATCATGTTGTAGTACTGCCCTGCGGCCTAGTCTCCGTAGGGAGGGGGATCATGCTCTGCTTCAGTAAGTCACAGTACATGTTGGCATTCATGGTTCCCTCAATGAACTGTATCTCCCCAGTGCCGGCAGCACTCATGCAGCCCCAGACCATGACACTCCCACCACCATGCTTGACTGTAGGCAAGACACACTTGTCTTTGTACCCCTCACCTGGTTGCCGCCACACACGCTTGACACCATCTGAACCAAATAAGTTTATCTTGATCTCATCAGACCACAGGACATGGTTCCAGTAATCCATGTCCTTAGTCTGCTTGTCTTCACCAAACTGTTTGTGGGCTTTCTTGTGCATCATCTTTAGAAGAGGCTTCTTTCTGGATCGACAGCCATGCAGACCAATTGGATGCAGTGTGCAGCGTATGGTCTAAGCCCTGACAGGCTGACCCCCCCCACCCCTTCAACCCAGGCATGTACTGGCCATTAAGACTACCGGGAGTTTCCCGGTGGGCCGATGGCTCAGTGGGCCGGTCATGTGCAGTCCTGGAGCAGCTCCTCTCTGACAGTGAGGGATCGCGATTTCACTCCTGTCATGGGGGGCAGCTTCTGTCACTTGCTGGAGAGAGCATTAGGCTTTCTGCTCCCTCCAGCCTGCAGGAGGAGATAGACATCCGGCAAACTTTCCTTCCTCTCTCCCCTTGTCTCTTGTTATCACATGACTGGAGAGAGGAACAAGAAGCTGTCTTCAAAACTGTGAGTACATGTGCGAGGGGGAGGAGAAGGAGGACACTCTGAAGGGGGCTTCTGATGGGGACTCTCTGATGTGAAGGGGGCTTCTGATGGGGACTCTGTGATGTGAAGGGGGCTTCTGATGGGGACTCTGATGTGAAGGGGCTTCTGCTGGAGACTCTCTGATGTGAAGGGGGCTTCTGATGGGGACTCTGATGTAAGGGGGACGATGTTGGGGAAACTCAAAATTAAAGTGGGCCGGTCATGATGAAGTCCAGGGCCAAATTTCTGTCCCAGTCCAGCCCTGCTTCAACCTCTGCAGCAATGCTGGCAACACTCATACATCTATTTCCCAAAGACAACCCCTGGATATGACGCTGAATACATGCACTCAACATTTCCCATTCACACCTGAGACCTTGTAACACTAATGAGTCACATGATACAGCATAAGGAAAAATGGCTAATTGGGCCCAATTTGGACATTTTCACTTAGGGGTGTGCTCACTTTTTTGCCAGCGGTTTAGACATTAATGGCTGAGTGTTGAGTTATTTTGAAGGGATGGCAAATTTACACTGTTATACAAGCTGTACACTTACTACTTTACATTGTAGCAAAGTGTAATTTCTTCAGTGTTGTCACATGAAAAGATATAATAAAATATTTTCAAAAATGTGAGGGGTATACTCACTTTTGTGAGATACTGTATATAGACATAGAGAGAGAGAATGGTATCCAGTGCCATGCTTATTAGTTTTTTTTTTGTGCTTAATCTATTGAGAGTTTCTTGTCCAAAACCCTTGAAACCTACTTGGACATCAATATTGGTGAAACCTGGATGGATCCACAGTAGGGATGGGCTTTATGTTCGGGACAAACATGAGTTCGACTCGAACATTGGCTGTTCACACGTTTGCCGGATAGCAAACAATTTGGGGTGTTCGGGGCAAATTCGAAAGCCGCGGAACACCCTTTAAAAGTCTATGGGAGAAATCAAAAGTGCTAATTTTAAAGGTTATTATGCAAGTTATTGTCATAAAAAGTGTTTTGGGGACCCGGTCCTGCCCCAGGGGACATGTATCAATGCAAAAAAAAAAGTTTTAAAAACGTCCGTTTTTTCGGGAGCAGTGATTTTAATAATGCTTAAAGTCAAACAATAAAAGTGTAATATCCCTTTAAATTTCGTACCTGGGGGGTGTCTATAGTATGCCTGTAAAGTGGCGTATGTTTCCCGTGTTTAGAACAGTCTGACAGCAAAATGACATTTCTAAAGGAAAAAAGTAATTTAAACCTACTCGTGGCTATAATGAATTGTCGATCTGGCAATGCACATAAAAGTTCATTGATAAAAATGGCATGGGATTCCCCCACCGGTGAACCCCGAACCACAATTTAAAAAAAAAAATGTGTGGGGTCCCCCCCAATTCCAAACCAGGCCCTTCAGATCTGGTATGGATATTAAGGGGAACCCCGCAGCAAAATATAAAAAAAAAATGGTGTGGGGGTCCCCCTCAAAATCCATACCAGACCCTTCAGGGGGTCCCCCAGATCCTGCCCCCCCCCCCCCCGTGTGAATTGGTAATGGGGTACAAATATACCCCTACCATTTCACAAAAAAAGTGTCAAAAATGTTAAAAAAAAGACAATAGACGGTTTTTGACAATTCCTTTATTAATGTCTTCTTCATTCCCCGCATCTTCTTCCATCACCTTCTGGTCTTCCTTAGGTGTTCTTCTTCCTCCATCTTGTTCTAGCTCCGCTTCTTCCTCCATCTTCCTCCACTTCCTCCTCCAGTCTTCTTGTCCGGCATCTTCCTCTGGTCTTCTTCTTCTCAGCTTCGTCCTCTGGACGATCCGCCTCAATGGGAGTCTCCCGCTGTGTGACGCTTCTGTTCAGGTGACAGCTCTTATATACATAGTTACATACATAGTAGGTGAGGTTAAAAAAAGACACAAGTCCATCAAGTCCAACCTATGTGTGTGATTATGTGTCAGTATTACATTGTATATCCCTGTATGTTGCGGTCATTCAGGTGATTATCTAATAGTTTCTTGAAGCTATCAATGCTCCCCGCTGAGACCACCGCCTGTGGAAGGGAATTCCACATCCTTGCCGCTCTTACAGTAAAGAACCCTCTAAGTAGTTTAAGGTTAAACCTCTTTTCTTCTAATTGTAATGAGTGGCCACGAATCCTATTAAACTCTCTTCTGCGAAAAAGTTTTATCCCTATTGTGGGGTCACCAGTACAGTATTTGTAAATTGAAATCATATCCCCTCTCAAGCGTCTCTTCTCCAGAGAGAATAAGTTCAGTACTCACAACCTTTCCTCATAACTAAGATCCTCCAGACCCTTTATTAGCTTTGTTGCCCTTCTTTGTACTCGCTCCATTTCCAGTACATCCTTACTGAGGACTGGTGCCCAGAACTGGACAGTATACTCCAGGTGCGGCCGGACCAGAGCCTTGTAGAGTGTGTGAATTATCGTTTTATCTCTTGCATTGATCCCCCTTTTAATGCATGCCAATATTCTGTTTGCTTTATTAGCAGCATATAATGGAGGGCGGGGCCACTTGGTGACCCCGCCTCCCTCTGATGCACGGGGACTTCCCTATGGCTTACCGCGTGTTGTCAGAGGGGGGCGGGGTCACCCGTTTACATAATTGTGGAGGATGGAAGGAAAATGATATGGAACATAATTGTGAAGTGGAAGGAAAATGATAAATGGTTTTATAAATTTCTTACAAAAAAAAATATCCTTTACTCTGATACCCCTTACTAAAATCTAGTGGAACCAATTGCCTTCAGATGTCATCTAATTAGTAAATAGAGTCCACCTGTGTGTAATTTAATCTCAGTATAAATACAGCTGTTCTGTGAAGCCCTCAGAGGTTTGTTAGGTAACCTTAGTGAACAAACAGCATCCTGAAGGCCAAGGAAAACACCAGACAGGTCAGGGATAAAGTTGTGGAGAAGTTTAAAGCAAGGTTAGGTTATAAAAAAATATCCCAAGAGTTGAACATCTCACGGAGCACTGTTCAATCCATCATCCGAAAATGGAAAGAGTATGCCACAACTGCAAAACTACCAAGACATGGCTATCCACCTAAACTGACAGGCTGGGTAAGAAGAGCATCAATCAGAGAAGCAGCCAAGAGGCCCATGGTAACTCTGGAGGAGCTGCAGAGATCCACAGCTCAGGTGGGTGAATCTGTCCACAGGACAACTATTAGTCATGCACTCCACAAATCTGGCCTTTATGGGAGAGTGGCATTAAGAAAGCCATAGTTGAAAGAAATCCATAAGAAGTAACGTTTGCTGTTTGCGAGAAGCCATGTGGGGGACACAGCAAACATGAGGTGCCCTGGTCAGATAAGACCAAAATTTACCATTTTGGCCTAAAAACAAAACACTGTGTGGCGGAAAACGAACACTGCACATCACCCTGAACACACCATTCCCACCGTGAAACATGGTGGTGGGAGCATCATGTTGTGGGAATGCTTTTCTTCAGCAGGGACAGGGAAGATGGTCAGAGTTGATGGGAAGATGGATGGAGCCAAATACAGGGCAATCTTAAAAGACAACCTGTTTGAGTCTGCAAAAGACTTGAGACTGGGGTGGAGGTTCACCTTCCAGCAGGAAAATTACCTTAAACATACAGGCAGAGCTACAATGGAATGGTTTAGATCAAAGCATATTCATGTGTTAGAATGGCCCAGTCAAAGAGAATTTGTGGCAAGACTTGAGAATTGCTGTTCACAGGCGCTGTTTGAGTCTGACAGAGCTTGAGCTATTTTACAAAGAAGAATGGGCAAACATTTCACTCTCTAGATGTGCAAAGCTTGTAGAAACATCCCCAAAAAGACTTGCGGCTGTAATTGCAGTGAAAGGTGGTTCTACAAAAGTATTGACTCGGGGGGGCTGAATACAAGGCCACACTTTTCACATATTTATTTGTAAACATTTTGAAATCCATTTATCATTTTCCTTCCACTTCGCAATTATGTGCCACTTTGTGTTGGTCTATCACGTACAATCCCAATAAGATACATTTACATTTTTGGTTGTAACATGACAAAATGTGAAAAATTTCAAAGGGTATGAATAATTTTTCAAGGCACTGTATTTGTTAAATGTTTAGCAAATTACTTGTGATTTGTGATGCAGAAACCTCTGCCAGACAGCATAGGCAGATAGGTGACCTTATTTTTCTCTGCCAAAGTGAATTGATACATCATTGTCACTAAAGTCTAGGTTCAAACATATGCTGGTAAAGGAATGCATTTAAATTGCATGCTTTCTCACGCCCACGGGCACCAACAGCCAAAATGTGCCACTCTTTAGCAGACAAGCACACCCTTTCATCTGAAAACGCAACGTATTTTCAGGTATGCGAAACTGCATGGTGCAAATGTGTTTTAGAAAAAGGTTTGGGGACTTTTCCCCTGCATTTTCCGCAGGTACAGCAGCCCATTTAAATGAAAAGGCTGCTCTGTCCATGGAAATGCACCAAGACACAAATAAGTGAACCTAGCTGAAAGTAGAATTAAAAGGCAAAAACTTTTTTTCTCATTTTGGATACAGTAATGCCGCGTACACGCGATCGGAATTACGGCCTGCAAAAGACTGATGAGAGTTTTTCGACGGAAAATCCAACCGTGTGTATGCTCCGATAATGTGATAAAATTCAGCGCTGACTAATATAACAATATAAATGCAAGCAGGCACTAAGGTCAACTCAAAAAATACCTCAAAGACATGTATATAAATAGAAAGTGCTGCGCAAATAAAGTTCATAGACAACTAATAAAATTGTAGTGTGGTAGCAGTATAGAAGAGCAGGAACCACCGGTGACAATAAATATCTGAATGGTGACTTTATCCCTCCACCGCTCTTAGATGGCCCCTCACCTCAGATATTCGACCTGAAACAGGTCACACCGCTTATAGGATTGAATGGATAAATCTGTAAGATACTCCTTCACTTCCTTCAGCTCACAATGCAGTCATTAGATGTGGTGGCTGCATTCATTTTTATTTCTTCATTACTTCATTTTCAGGAAGTATAGAAAAAGGATCAGCAGGTGTTTTCTATACTTCCTGAAAATGAAGTAATGAAGAAATAAAAATGAATGCAGCCACCACATCTAATGACTGCATTGTGAGCTGAAGGAAGTGAAGGAGTATCTTACAGATTTATCCATTCAATCCTATAAGCGGTGTGACCTGTTTCAGGTCGAATATCTGAGGTGAGGGGCCATCTAAGAGCGGTGGAGGGATAAAGTCACCATTCAGATATTTATTGTCACCGGTGGTTCCTGCTCTTCTATACTGCTACCACACTACAATTTTATTAGTTGTCTATGAACTTTATTTGCGCAGCACTTTCTATTTATATACGTGTGTATGCTCCATCAGACTTTTGCTGGCCGAAATCCAGCCAGCAAAAGACTGAGAGCATGCTCTCAATTTTTCGGTTGGAAAAAGTTCCTATCCGAAAATGCAATCGTCTGTGGCAATTCCGACACGCAAAATTCCTACGCATGCTCGGAAACAATTCAATGCATGCTCGGAAGAATTGAACTTAATTTTCTCGTCGTAGTGTTGTACGTCACCACGTTCTTGATGGTCGTAAGTTCAGCAAACTTTTGTATGACCGTGTGTATGCAAGGCAAACTTGAGCGGAATCCCGTCGGAAAAAGATATGACAGCCGTGTGTACACGGCATTAGGGAGGGTTATAGCCCCTGTCATCTGTGTGCCATAAGGGAGATTTCCCTTCACTTCCTGTCCCCAGGGCCAGTGCTAGACTATTTTGTGCCCTGCGCAAGACCCAGCTAATTGCACCCCCCCTCAAAAAAAAGTAAAACTTAAAAATGCCCAGTTCCCTGGGCCCTTTCTGTAATAATAGCTTGCCTTTTAGTAATGAAAGTGATGAGAAAAATGTGCTAGTTTCACCTCCCTCCAGACTGGGGTTGTCAAGTGTCCTGCTAACTGAACCTGGCCTCAGTCCTAGCCAGCACAATACTCCTCCTCACTGGCAGCAGCCCAATCCTCCTCCCCACTGTGACAGCTCTAATACTTCTCCTCACCGATAGGGATGAGCCGAACACCCCCCATTTCGGTTCGCACCAGAGTCTATGGGACTCGAACATTCGAAATCAAAAGTGCTAATTTTAAAGGCTAATATGCAAGTTATTGTCCTAATAAAGGTTTGGGGACGTGGGTCCTGCCCCAGGGGACATGTATCAATGCAAAAAAAGTTTTAAAAATGGACGTTTTTTCTGGAGCAGTGATTTTAATGATGCTTAAAGTGAAAAAAAAGTGAAATATTCCTTTAAATATCGTACCTGGGGGGGTGTCTATAGTATGCCTGTAAAGTGGCGCGTGTTTCCGTGCTTAGAACAGTCCCTGCACAAAATGACATTTTTAAAAGGAATAAAAGTCATTTAAAACTGCTTGCGGCTTTAATGTAATGTCGGGTCCCGGCAATAAGGATGAAAGTCAGTGAGACAAACGGCATGGGTACCCGCTCCCCCCAGTCCATTACCAGGCCCTTTGGGTCGTGTAAGGATATCAAGGGGAACCCCGCACCCAAATTAAAAAAAGGAAAGGCGTGGGGCCCCCAGGCAGTAAATACTCTGAACAGCAGTATACGGGCGGTGCAAACAAGACAGGGACTGTAGGTTTGTTGTTAAGTAGAATCTGTTTGTAATTTTGAACTGGTACATTTTTAAAGTGTAGCTCCAGCCAAAAAATCTATTTTTAAGCTTTTTGGAAAACATAGGGAAGGGTTATCACCCCCGTAACATTTGTTTTGCTGTCTGTGCACCTCTTCAGAAGATTTCACCTCACTTTCTGTCCCAATGACAAATGTTTTTTAAAAATTTGGGGTTTTTAGTGAAAAAAGGATTGGTGATAAACCATCAGTGAAGAGGAGACACGTTTTTCCCATATTAACTCTTACAGGAAAGAATTTCCCTTCCTAGGGGTAGATTTCATCTCACTTGCTGTTGTCTCCTTTTGTTTGCAAGTAGGAATCGTTTGTAAGTTGGATGTTTGAAAGTAGGGGCCTGCCCTATATACCCTGCAAAAATTGGGGCCTTAGGTGTTGGTGTTGCCACAACACTGTAAGCCCTCACAGTTACTCTTGGTGGGCGCAGGAACAAGCCGTGCTGTGAAATATTAGATCAAGAATTGTAATTACATGCCATTGTTGAACAGTGGTAGAAAAATTGGGCCTTTGGTGGTGGTGGTGGTGCTGGTGCCACAACACTGTAAGTCCTCACAGTTACTCTTGATGGGCGCTGGAACGGGCCCTGCTGTGAAATATTATATCAAGAATTGTAATTACATGAACCTGTTGAACAGGGGCAGAAAAATTAGGCCTTAGGCACTTGTTCCACAACACTGCAACCCCTCACAGATGCTATAGTTGGAGCGCAGGAATGAGCCCTGCTGCAAAGTATTGCATCAAAAATTGTAATTATATGCCCCTGTTGAACAGGGGCTGAAAAATTGGGCCTTGGGCACTGGTGCTGCTGCCACAACACTGCAACCCCTCACAGATACTCTAGTTGGAGCGCAGGAATGAGCCCTGCTGCAAAGTATTGCATCAAAATTTGTAATTACACACCCCTGTTAAACAAAAACAGTGGTGCTTTATTGTTGTAATAGATAATCAGTTTCAGAATACCATTCAACAGAGTACAATACATTACATACGTAGATTACATATTTGAGGATAGGGAAATTAATATGCAAAACCCGCAAACAATACGTAAGGTTAATAGTACCATTCTCAACAAGTATCGTCCACCCTCCACCCTCCAAAGCCCTTCCCTATTGGGGCAAATAAACGTAGTGAACTGAATGTTTCTCTACGAGGCCATCCACGGAGCCCAAACTTTTTCGAATTTCCATGGACAGCCACGGTTTATATATGTCATTTTATACATGGGGATTACTGCCTCAATCTGTGCCTCCCAGGCTGAAAAGGATGGAGGGGAAGAATCTATCCATTTCATGAGTATTTCTTTTTTGGCATAGAAAAGAAGGAAGGAAATAAGTAATTTAAGATGATATGGCCTTTGCTCATCATCATGTATCCCCAGCAACGCCATGGCCGGCAAGAGCGGAATAGAGGTCTGCAATCTGGAGTTGATTTCACCTATAATCTTAGTCCAAAACAGTGCAACAACTGGGCACTCCCAGAACATATGTATAAATGTGCCTATATGGACTTTGCATGTAGGACACATGGGGTCTCTCTCAGGAAATATGCGATGGAGTCTCTGCGGGGTATAGTAGACCCTGTGTATAAATTTAACTTGAATCAGTTTGTCCTTGGATGCTATCACTAATTTCGGGCCATACTCTAGACAGTCCTCCCATCCCTCCCTATCCAGCGACGGGATATCAGCCCGCCATCTTTCCCATAATTCATTAATCTTAGGGGAATCTCTTCCCAGCAACGCATTATATAGAGAGGATAGGGGTTTGGACAAGTCTCCAGGAGATAGGAGATCTTCGATGGGGTCCATCTGTAACAGGGGAGTTTGCGGGAATTGAGCCCTGGCCGCATGTCTCAGCTGTAGGTACCGGAACCCCATCCAACGGGGCAGTCCAAATTTAGCCGTAAGCTCATGCAAGGAGAGCAGTTGACCCCCAGACATTACGTGTTCCAACAAGGTTACACCATATCTGGCCCACACCTGTGGGTCCGGTATCATACGGAAGTGTTTAAGTCGTGGGTTCCCCCATAGGGGATGAGCACTTCCCTTTTGCTGTTCCCCTGTTAAAGCTGTAGGACTAACTCCTGTCCATAACTACTGATCCTGCATTGTACCTTGGGTTTTGGGAGACCATAATCCCTATGCTGGGCGAGACTGCCATAATAGCAGTCGTCGCCGTCTGGTAAGCAGACTCTACTCATACACGTTTTGGTGGATCATATCTAGGCACCTTTCGTCACAACCTCTCTTGGATGGGTGTTCTTTATTTATATATTTGTGGACTTATTAAGAACTTTTGGATTTTTCTCACATACACTTGTGATTTCAGTTTTGCTTCTTATTTGTATTTGCAATATGTTTTGTCATTAATTGTTTTATATGTCACTTGGCGGAACTCAATTGTATTTTCTCACATATCATATTAGCGCTGCACTTTATTGTTTATTATACTTTTGGAAGTCAGATACAGGATTTTTTCAGGGTGCTGGCAGCTTTTTTCTTTTTATTAATCTAAGCGCAGCTTTTACCCAATTTGGGTCTCCTTTTTTTTTTTACACTCTTACAACCCAAAATATTCGCCTCGAGACAGGTCGCCACATTGGATCTAGAACCCTGGAACCACCAGTGTACCGTCACCAACATGGCTGCCCAAAAATATAACTGGAAATTTGGGAGGGCAAGTCCACCCAAGTCCGCAGGTAAACATAGCGTAGTACGTGCCAACCTAGGGTTTCTCCCCGACCAAATAAAGAATCCCACTATACGGTCAATCTCCCTAAAAAACGAGGCGGGGACCCAGACCGGGCAGTTCCTAAACAGATAGTTGAATTTGGGCAGGATCATCATCTTAAGGAGACTAATGCGACCCAGAAGATTCAGAGGAAGATTCTCCCAGGCAGCACATTTCGAACGTAAGGTGTTCAGGACAGGGGTCAGGTTTTTTACGATAAAATCAGAGAGATTCCTAGTGATCACAACTCCAAGATATTTAAATTCCCTAACCCTTTGTAGTGGGGAGGAGAGGGGTCCAGAGTTAACCTCATCATCTATAAAAAATAGGACTGATTTGGTCCAATTTATCTTAACTCCCGAGAGTCCACCAAAACTGTCAAAAATACGCAGGGCAGCTTGAAGAGAGGGTCCAGCATCATTAAGGTACAATAATGCGTCGTCGGCATAGAGGGAGAGGCGCTCTTCCATCATACCCACCCGCAGGCCCAGAACGTCCGGTGCACTCCTAATGGCAATTGCCAGAGGCTCCAGTGCCAGGGCGAACAGGCTGGGGGAGAGCGGGCATCCCTGCCTTGTACCACGAAACAGAGCAAAGGAGTCTGAGACCCAATTGTTGGTGCGAACCCGTGCCCGGGGGGGATCGGTACAACAAACGTACGCCGTGAATAAATTTAGGACCGAATCCAAATCTACGCAAAGTTTCCCATAAGAATTTCCACTCAACAGAGTCGAAAGCCTTTTCGACATCTAAAGAGGCAATAACCCTGGACCCTGTGTTGTCATGCGATGTTGCTAAGTTAAGGAATAGGCGCCTAATATTAATATCTGTGCCCTTGCCTGGCATAAATCCCGTCTGGTCTATACCCACTAGGTCTTCTATTACATGGGATAGTCGGGTGGCCAAGACCTTAGCAAAGATCTTGGCATCAACATTAAGCAAGATGGGCCTATACGATGCGCAGTCAAGAGGGTCCTTTCCTGGTTTAGGAACCAGTACAATAACTGCCTCATTCATTGAGTCAGGTAGGGCTGGCAGATTTGCAAATTTAGAAAGCAGTGAAGTCAACTTAGGGGCCAGTAGTTCAGAAAAATTGGGGTAAAATTCGGATGGTAACCCATCTGCACCCGGGGCCTTCCCTCCCTTGAGATGTCCCATGGCAACCTGTATCTCTTCAAGTGTGATGTCAGCCTCCAGCCCCTCCCTTGCTTCCTCAGACAACACAGGGATAGACAGGGAGTCAAAAAAGGAGGACATGGATGAATCCGATGCAACATCTCTAGAGGAGTAAACCTCCTGAAAGTATTCTCGGAAACGGTCATTAATATTAGCAGGGGCAGTAAGGATCTGGTCAGTATTGTCTCTAATGGAACCTATGGGGGTTAAGGGTATGTTTCCCTTAGCCAGCCACGCAAGAAGCTTCCCATTTTTACCACCATTTTCGAACACGCGTTGAGCGGAGTATAACAAAGCCTTGTCTGTCTGGGCCATCCTAGTGGTGGATAGGTCACGCAGTGCCTTTTTCCACGCCCTATACCGGTCCTCCCCAGGAGCAGAAACGTATTCAACCTCCAACCTGCCTGCCAGCACCTCCAGCTCACTCATGGAGCGAGTAGATTCACGTTTGAGCCGAGTGATACTATGCCCATACTCCCCTCGTATCCAAGCTTTAAATGAGTCCCATACAACAGGAGGGGCAGCTGATTCAGCATTGTCCGTCCAGAAATTGCAGATAGAGGCCATTAAGGGTTCCAACAGTCTCTCATCATTAGCCCAAAATCTGGATAAACGCCACAGGCGAGTCCCTGGTGGAACAGACAGCGTCAGTGTCAAGCACAATGGTGCGTGATCTGAAATTCCCCTGGGAAGCACAGATAGGTCATGTACATATTGTAATGCAGGGCCTGAAGCATAGACAAGATCAATTCTAGATAGCGTTTTGTGTGAGGCTGAATGGCAAGTGAAAACTTTCAATGTCAGGTACAAGTGCCTCCAGACGTCAGTGAGGGCAAAAGTTTCAGCCCACTGCCTGAGGTCCGGGGTGTCCCGAGCCGAGGATTGCAGCCGATCAAGTTCCACCAGTGGAACCATGTTAAAGTCCCCCATGAGGTATATCAATGAGGTATCAAATTGCACCGCTATTTGCATGATCTCGTGAAGGACCCTGCCAGATGCTGGCGGAGGAACATAAAGCCCAACTAGTACCACATTCTTATCAAATATATTAGCATGTATAACAACAAATCTCCCTTCTTTATCTGTTTTAACCTCAATCAGCCTAAACGGTAGTGTCTTGTGAACCAGGATGCTAACCCCTCGGGCATAGGTGGAAAAGGTGGAATGATAATTAAGGCCCACCCAGGCTTTCCTAAGGCAAACCGTTTTTTTTTGCGGCAGATGTGTCTCCTGGAGAATACAGATTTGTGGATTGTGGGAGCGAAGGAAACGAAACACCAGGGAATGCTTAACAGCAGTATTAAGCCCCCGAACGTTCCATGAAATTACCTTTATCTCAGCCATGGAGTGTGAGGTATAGTGGATATGCAGTTATGTAACGTACCAGACAGGCAGCATCCCAGTCCAGCCACACATGTATTGTTCTACATAGTACTGTGTAAATGGTTCTGTTCAAACATACCTCATATCTAAAGCACCCGAAACAACAAAATAGTGTTAACAAAAACAAACCCAGCATTGAACCCCGCCCCCCACCCCGCATCCCCCACCCCAACCTAGGAATGCCTTGTTCCCCAAACATCAAAAAAGAAAAATAAAACCCCAAGTTCAGGGAGCGTGAACCAGTGGGTATAGACCCTTAGTGGAGAGGATTGTCCACGTAAGGTAACGAGAAACTCCGCCGCCAGTAAGAATTAGGAGAGAAATAGCGTTCCAACCAACAAAGGTTATTTCGGACCGTCTCATTTCGGACCAATGTGGGTGAGTAGATATGTGGATTAAACTAGCAGCACATGAAGAATAGAAAAAATGAAAATAAAATAAAATATGTTCTCTGTTTAGGATAGATGAGGAGGGTCATCCTGCAGCTCAGGAATACAGGGTATGCCATACTCTAGGCAGACAATCTGGCAAAGTGCTTTCTCCTTCTAATGCAGTTATCAATTGATTGTCTCCCAGATTGGAATTCCAGCATTAAGCAGTCATAATGAAAGGTATTTATCACGTGCAAGTGAAAAAAGAGGGAGAAGTGAACCTGCAATATGTGTAATGGTCACTAGAGTCCGCCAGTGACCCTCCTTCAGGAATTGCTGAAATCTGAGCTTCCAAGAGAGCCAAACAAGTCATTGCTGCAGTAAGTCAGTAAACATAGGTAACCTTCATCTCTAAAAGTTCCCAGCATCTCAGGAACATCTTGTAAGGGGCAAAAAAGGTTATCCCAACGTAGATTCAAACAGTGGCAAGCTTGAGAGTAGATATCACCTGGCATAGCCAGGGGCACAACACTTATATTGCATACTGACAGGGAGTACAAAAGGCACAACGGGTGCAAGATCCAGTCCCCTGTCAAAGTTTGAACAATCAGCGGCCAATATTCAGAGCAGAAGAACAGAAGAACATGTTGCAGCGTTTAATGGTTGGGGTACAATGATTCCAGCCATGCGTTAGCATCCCTGGGGGAGGTAAAAAATCTGGTAGTTTCCCCGTCTTGAACCCTCAATCGTGCTGGAAACAGAACACTGTATCGAATGCCCTTAAGACGCCTGGCTGCCTTCACCTGGTCAAAGGAGCGTCTGAGCTTTTGAGTTTCTACTGAGTAGTCAGGGAAGATAAGCAGCTTGTTATTTTGATGGCGTATTTCTCCCTGCACTCTAGCAGCCCGGAGCACTTCATCCCTGTCACGGAAGTTCAGAATTTTAGGATAAATGTGCGTGGCGGTGCTCCAGGGGGGCCCGGCTTGGGAGGGATCCGGTGAGCCTGCTCCACCGCATAGAAAGGTGAAAATTGAGCCCCTGGTAGGAGGGAACGTAGTAGGCCTTCAATAAACTCCGTCGGACATTTCCCCTCAGCTCCCTCCGCCAGACCTACAATACGGAGGTTGTTCCTCCTATTACGGTTTTCCGCATCTTCGGATTTATATTCCAGTACTCTAATTTTGGTTTGCAGGGCCCTTAAGTCTGTTCCATGAGACTCTAATGTGTCTTCCACTTGCCCCAGACGCTGTTCAGCATCAGAAAGTCTGCCCCTTATTTTATCCATGTCCAGCCTTATTAGACCGACATCTAATTGCACGGCATCTACCTTGGAGGTAAGGGTAGTAAGGGAGGCTTGGCAATTTCCTATAGCAGCCAAGACATCAGCCAGGCCTGGCTGTGTAGAGGGGGACTGCTCTGGCTGCTCTGTCTGGGACGCCATGTTGCCACTGGCTCGCCTCCCGGGCCCCACGCGGCCTACACAGGCCGCCTCCGTCTCCACCGGTTCGGGGGGAAATTTCAACTTCTTACCACTTCCTCTGGCTGGCCGGGATGATTGGCGGTGCATGTGAAGAAGTCCGTCGGCTTAAAGACCCGCTGCTGATGCTGCTTTAAGAATCTTCCACAAGTAAGTTGCAGGGGCAGAGGTGATCCTGGGTGCAGCAAGATGGCCACTGCTCTAGAGACCAGGTCGGGGCCCCAGACCCTCCAGCCAGCCGCCACAGGGTGTAGGAAAGCCTTGGCAGTGCCCACAGGTAATCCGGTGTCCAGGACAGGCAGCCCGGGGTCTCCGGGGAGCAAGCTGTGGCAGGGAAATGTGCAGGAGCTGCCACCGGGTGTAGCAAGATGGCCGCCGCTCCAGGCAGCAGGTCGGGCCTCAGACCCTCCAGCCAGCCTCCATAGGGCACAAGGTTGCTGTGGTAATGTCCTTAGGTGGTCCGGTGGCCAGGGCAGCTACTCAGGGGTCTTTGGGGAGCAGGATGCGTCCAGGAATTGTGATGGAGCCGCCGCCGGGTGCAGCAAGATGGCCGCCACTCCACAGACTAGGCCGAAGCCGTGGTCTGTCCTACAGGCCGTCCCCGGGCGGGGAGATCCGGTGATCGCGGCCGCGGATGGCGCTCCAAACGGCCGGATTAGTCCGATGGCCAGGTCGGGAACAAAGCGGGCCTGTTGATGACTGCAGAGAGGTTAGGATCGCCCGGATTATAGCAGGATTGTATGGGCAGCGGAGCTCTCACCAAACCCGTCCTACCCCATCACTCTCCAGGCCACGCCCCCCACACCCCTGTTAAACAGGGCAGAAAAATTGGGCCTTGGCCACTGGTGGCGGTGCCCAGAACCAAAAAGGTTCTTACAAGCTATCATCATGAAAATTGAGGAGGAAGAGGATTGTCATTCAGCATAACAGGATAGTTACTCAACATCAGCATAGGCAGTCTTGAAGGGATCTCACATTAAAAAAAAAATCAATCGGTTACATCAGCATCAGGTGCTTGGCAGCTGGAGATCCAAGACTGATTCATTTTTATGAAGGTCAGCCGATCGACTGATTCGGTCAACAGGCGCACCCTGTGATCAGTTACAAAGCCTCCAGCAGCACTGAATGTGCGTTCTGAAAGAACGCTGGATGCAGGACAGGACAGTAGCTCAATTGCATATTGTGCAAGATCTGGGCAGTGATCAATCCTCAAGTAACCCAGAGGATTTTCGGTGGGAATGGTGTCCAAGTCTGATCTTGCCCCTAGGTAATCCTGCACCATGTGAATCAGACACTGGCGATGGTTGCTGGAACCGATCAGACCTTGAGGCTGCGGACTAAAAAATTGTCTGAACGCATCGGTCAGACAGCCACCTTCTCCACCGCTCCTTCTGTGACTGACTGAAGCCTCAGCAACACGTTGTCCAGGAGGACCAGGAAATTGTAACCTCCCAGGCTCTGGAAATGCGTTGCACAAACCTTTCTGCAAGGCCTTCCGAAGATGTTTCATCCTCTGCGAAGGCAAGATAAGGTCCGCAACCTTACCCTTGTAACGTGGATCAAGGAGGGCTGCCAGCCAGTAATCATCCCTCCCCTTGATACCACAAATATGAGGATCCTTCAGCAGGCTTTGCAGTATCAGGGAGGCCATGCAGCGTATGTTTGCTGAGGCATTCGGTCCAGAGTCCTCTGGGTCATTAAGGTTGACATGATCCGCAGCCACCTCCTCCCAGCCACGTATAAGTCCATGGGTTTCTTTAGACTGTAAATGATCCCTTGAAGACTGCTGCTGATGCTGAGTGCCAGGCTCCACCTCCATGCTGACACAAACCTCCTCCTCCTCCTCTTCCTGTGTGATCGGCGGGCACGCAGGAACACTGTCTGGATAAAGGGGGCTATGAGAGGTAAGGAAGTCCTCCTCTTCCTCCCTCTGTTCTGCCTCAAGTGCCCTGTCCATTATTCCACGCAGCCTGTGCTCCAACAGGTGGACAAGAGGGACAGTTTCACTGATGCATGCGCTGTCACTGCTCACCATCCTCGTGGCCTCCTCAAATGGTGACAGGACAGTGCATGCATCCCTAATCATAGCCCACTGGCGTGGGGAAAAAAAAAACAAGTTCCCCTGACCCTGTCCTGGTGCCATAGTCGCATAGGTACTCATTAATGGCCCTCTGCTGCGTGTGCATCCGCTGCAGCATGGCCAACGTTGAGTTCCACCTGGTGGGCATGTCACAGATTAGACGGTTCTTGGGCAGGTTAAATTCCTTTTGGAGGTCAGCCAGCTGAGCACTGGCATTATATGACCAGTGGAAATGCACACAGGCTTTCCTGGCCTGCCTCAGGACATCCTGTAAGCCCGGGTACCTGCCCAAGAACTGCTGAACCACCAAGTTAAGGACATGAGCCAAACAGGGCACATGGGTCAGTTGTCCCTGTCGGAGGGCTGAGAGGAGGTTGGTGCCATTGTCGCAAACCACCATACCTGGCTTAGGCTGGCATGGCGTCAACCACCTCTGAACCTGCCTCTGCAGAGCTGACAGAATCTGTCTCCCAAGCACACCGGCTCAAGCACCGCATGTAGCCCCTTGAACGCCTACGGAGCACCGCTGGTTCCGAGGACAAATCAGCACAGGAAGAGGCCATGGAGGAAGAAGAAGAGGAGGGGGTGGAGGAGAGAGGTGTGACAGAATCACCACTAATAAAATTTTGGAGGCGTGGTAGCAGAACAACCTCCAACACTACTGCACCCTGTCCTGCATCCTTCCCAGCTGCCAGAAGAGTCACCCAGTGTGCAGTGAAAGATAGGTAACGTCCCTGTCCATGCCTGCTGGACCATGAGTCAGCAGTAATATGCACCTTACCGCTGACCGCCCTGTCCAGCGAGGCCAAGACATTGCCTTGCACATGCCGGTAGAGAGAAAAAGTGGCGTTTGGGAACCTGCCATGGAGGAACCGCACATTCTACAAACTCACGTAAGGGGGCAGAGTCTACCAACTGAAAAAGCAGCAGTTGAAGTGCTAGCAATTTAGCCAAGCTAGCATTCAACCGCTGGGCATGTGGATGGCTGGGAGCGAACTTCTTTCGGCGGTGTAGCAGCTGGGGCAGGGAAATTTGCCTGGTACAATCTGACGTCGGTGTACCGATAGCAGAGTGCCCGCAAGTACTTGGCTGTGACACACCAAATTCTACACCTTCATTCCTCTCAGTGCAGGTTTCAGAGAGGACTGAAGGTATAGTGGGGTTGGAGATCCCAGCTGATGAGGAGCAAGGAGATGTCCGCTTTGTTCTTTGGTGTGGGTCTTTTAGGTACGCTTGCCAGCGAACTGCATGGCAGGTCAACATATGTCTGGTCAAGCATGTGGTGCCCAAGTGGGTGATTTTTTGGCCACGCGAGATACGCTTGAGACATATGTTGCAAATAGCAGCGGTGGGATCTAATGCACTCGTCTCAAAAAAGGCCCACACCAAAGAACTTTTGGAATAATGTGCAGACAGCGGCGCCTTGCACATGCGGAGCTCTGCGGTGTGATGCAGTCAGTGTGCTGGCCTTAAGCTGGCCCCTGGAGGGTAATCTGCCTCGTTGGAGATGTGCCTCCTCCTCCTCTCAGGCACCCACGTGGAGTCAGTGACTTCCTCATAATCCCCTCCCTCCTCATCACTGGAGCAAACCTGGCAGTATGCTGCAGCTGGGGGAATATGACTGCCAGATTGCTGTCCTTCTTGGGCACCCCTCTCTCTGGGCTCACGTTACTGCCTTCCTCTAGCTGGGTACCATCATCGGAGCCTTCAAAATGCTGGGCATCCTCCTGGAGCATGTACCCAGCACTGTGTCAAACAGTTTGGGGGACTCTTCAGGAGGACATGGTGGGGCTAGGGAAGGAGTGACTGATGCCATTGAGCCAAAGGAAGAGGCCACGTTGGCAGCTGCTTTGCCAGACAAAGTACCCTGAGCCTGGGTGAGAGAGGATGAGGAGGATGAGGACAGCTTGGTTATCTACTCTACCAAGTCTTCGGCATGTTGCGGCTCAACACGGCCAGCTGCCGAAAAAAAGGACAAGCGTGTCCCACGGCCGTGCTGATGAGGATGCACTGTCTCCACGACCAGCACTGTTGCCTCTAGACACAGAGCCTGCTTGCCCTCTTTTATTGGCTTGTGACTGTCTGCCTCTCCTTGTTGGCCTTCCAGACATACTAATGGCCTGCAGTGAGATGTAGCTGTAAAAAGCTGGGATGTATATATATACTGATACTGCAGCAAGCAGAATCAACTGCCTGCCTGTAGTATTATTAGTATGAGAACACCAGCAATTGTCTTCAGGTAGCTTTAGGTGCACACTGTGCAGAGGACACAGTACACTAACTGTAAATACTGCAGCTGCCTGCTATCTCAGGGAATGTAAATATCCCTTATGATAGCAATAGGTAGTGACAGGTACTCTTTTTTTTTAAAAATTGGGGTCTATTAGACCCTAGATCTCTCCTCTGCCCTCAAAGCATCTGAACACACCAAGATCGGTGTGATAAAATGCTTTTCCAATTTCCCAATGGCGCTGTTTACATCCGGCGAAATCTAAGTCATGAAATGCTCGTAGCTTCCGATTTCTTAGGCCATAGGGATGATTGGAGCCATTCTGGTCTCTGATCAGCTCTATGGTCAGCTGGCCGAATCACCGGCTGCATTCTCAGGTTCCCTGTTGGGACAGGAGAGCCAGAGAAAAACATGGAAGATGGTGGGGGGGGGCATTCCCTCCCACTGCTTATAAAAGCAGTCTAGAGGCTAATTAGCCGCTAGGATTGCTTTTACATGAAAGCCGACCGCTGGCTGAAAAGAATGATACCAAGATGATACCTAAACCTGCAGGCATCATTCTGGTATAACCACTCAAAATCCAGCAACATACCAGTACGTTGCTGGTCCTTGTTGGGCATATATTGTAAACTTTTTTTTCATGCAGCCTGTGGGCTGAACAAAAAAAAAAGATATTGATCGGTGGGTATGCCCACCATTAGAATTCCTCCCTTCATCCACCCACTTCTAATGATGGGCATACATGCACCGTATATATATGCCGAAGCATGGGGGCATCCTCCCGCAAAAGTTAGGAGCAAATTGCTCCTCCGCCCTCTGCTGCCCCCACGCTTCGGCATATATGCTGAAGTATGTAACTGTGGTGGTGAAATCACCTCCGACAGCGCTGGAGTCACGGCTTTATGTATCGTGGGAGCAAACGCTGTTGCTGTTAAGATAAATAAATCCGCGCTGCAACTGAATGGCGTACCTGCTAAGCAAATGATGGTTAACAAAAAAACAAAGTAACATTACAGTATAACAGTAATACTTACCATACCTGCAAAGCAAATACAAAAAAACATAGTAAAAAATAAAACATTTAACCTGTGCCTAAAATATATATATGCCGAAGCATGGGGGCATCCTCCCCAAAAGGCAGGAGCAAATCGCTCCTCCACCCACTGCTGCCCCCACGCTTTGGCATATATGCTGAAGTATGTAACTGTGGTGGTGAAATCACCTCCGACAGCGCTGGAGTCACGGCTTTATGTATCGTGGGAGCAAACGCTGTTGCTGTCAAGATAAATAAATCCGCTCTGCAGCTGAATGGCGTACCTGAAAACAAAAAAGTGGTTAACAATAAAAAAACAAAAATTGCATACCTATAAAGCAAACATGATAAAAACATAACAATAAAACATTGCAGTATAGAATGCAGAACAATAGAGAGAGAATAGAGAGAGAACAATAAAACAACAACTATTTTTGTTTTTTTTTTATGTTATATATTTTTTTGTGTTTTTTTCTTCTTTTTTACTTTTTTGTTTTTTACACTTTTTTGTAACTTTAACTGGTACCAGGTTTGGGTCTCTCAAAATGCGATGGCATGTTGGGAGACCCTGTGAAAGTGTGTCCTAGTCTGTGCAGTGCTGTACCCTACGCTTATACTCAACTAGTGTATGGTAGCGTTCAAAACATTCACCCATGCAAAGACCAGGATTGTCAGGACAGAAGGGACAATAATACCGGGTGTCACGCCTAAATCCGGGGTTGCTGCATACACAACATCTTTTTGGGGGGCTTGTTGGGTAGGGGTACTCGGGAGGACATATTGAAAATGCCTCTCATGCAGCCGGCTTACTGCATTTGGTTGGGGAAGGTGAGGTGGAGCACCGTCTGGAAACAGAAGGGCTCTGACGATCTCTTCCTGGAATTTAAGGAAGAATCCAGTCCATCCTGAAGCTCTGTATAGCACATGAGCGTTCAGCAAAGCCAATTGAAATAAATAAACAGACACTTTTTTGTACCAGCGTCTGGCCTTACGGGCAATTAGGTACGGCGCCAACAACTGGTCGTTGAGGTCCACTCCTCCCATATTAAGGTTATATTCGTGGACACAGAGGGGTTTCTCCACAACACCAGTCGCCGTAGGAATGTGGACCGTCATGTCTGCATGAAGGGAGGTAAGAACGAAAACATTCTTATTGTCCCTCCACTTCATAGCGAGCAAGTTATTACACTTCAAGCAGGCTCTCTCCCCCAGCCTAAGATGGGAATCTACAAGCCGCTGGGGAAAGCCCTGGCGATTAGGTCGCACGGTGCCACATTCTCCAATCTGATGATCAAAAAGGTGGCTAAAAAGTGGCGCGCTCGTGTAATAATTGTCCACGTACAAGTGGTACCCCTTTCCGAATAAGGGTGACACCAAGTCCCACACTATCTTGCCAGTGCTTCCTATGTAGTCAGGGCAGTTTGTCGGCTCTATGTGACTATCTTTGCCCTCGTAAACCATAAAACTACATGTATAGCCTGTGGCCCTGTCACAGAGCTTATACATCTTGACCCCGTATCTGGCACGCTTGCTGGGAAGGTACTGTTTGAATGACAAGCGGCCAGAAAATGTAATCAGGGACTCATCAACGCAGACAAATTGATAGGGGGTAAACAAGTCTGCAAAACGTTGGTTGAAGTGGTTTACGAGGGGCCGAATTTTGTAGAGCCGATCGTATTCAGGGTCTCCACGAGGACGACAGAGTTCATTGTCGTTGAAGTGCATGAACCGCAAGATCTGCTCGTATCGTGCCCTGGCCATGGAGGCAGAGAACATGGGCATATGGTAAATTGGGTCAGTGGACCAATATGACCGCAACTCACTCTTTTTATTTATGCCCATGTTGAGGGAAAGGCCCAGAAAGATCTTAAATTCGGAAACCGTAATTGGTTTCCAATCTCTGGCAAGGGAGGACTGGGGAATAGTGGCGATGTGTTGACCAGCGTACAAATTGCTTTGGTCCACAATAGATTTAAAGAGATCTTCAGTGAAAAACAGCGAATAAAAATCCAGTGGCGTAAAATCAACTTCCTCTTCACTATCTGTCATTCTCAGAAACGTGTAGGCCTCTTCACTAGTGTACCTTCGATTTGTCATTTTAGGCTCTAAATTTAGGGGTACACTAGTGAGACTCACAGGCAAAAAAGCTCCTGACTGTTAGCGACTAATTCAAAATGCTACCAAAAAACTGTTAGCAATCGCAGGGATCAGGCCTGAATCTGCGAACGCTGCAGTTATGTGTGCTTAGTGTTTTGTAAGTGACAGTTATCGATCGATACTGCACTTGGGTGGGCTGGGCTGGGCCGAGGAGCAAAACGCAGGTGCTAGCAGGTATCTCGGCTGATCCCGCTAACACTGCGTTTTTGGGAACCCTAAACTACTGATCGGATCAGATATCGATCCATTCAGATACTATAGCACTAAGGGAGGTGTATGCTGCGTGCGTGGGTTTTAGCAGTACTGGCGCTAACCTGACGCTGCCTGGGGCGACGCAGACTCTATCTGACCCTAAAAACTTAACTTATATCACCGCCGGGCAATTAGGGGTTAAACCTTTATTAGGTAATAAATGGCAGGTGCCCTAAAAAACTATAATAAACTATAAAAAACAAAACTAACTAACCAGCGTCACCCGTAACACTTATATGGTGATCGCTGGTGAAAGGGTTAACTAGGGGGCAATCAAGGGGTTAAAACCTTTAGTAGGTAGTATATGGGGGTCCCTGTCGCTATAAAACACTGACAGCGAACCTATATACTTACCTCCCTAACTAGCGTCACCTGTGTCGCTAATACAGCGATCAGAAAAACGATCGCTTAGCGACACTGGCGATGAGGGGTGATCATGGGGTTAACCTTTATTAGGGGGGGTTAGGGGGGTACCCTGGACCTAAATGGGGATACCCCAGTCCTAAAGGGGGCTAACCTAACTGCCCTAACACTTATAACTGTCACAAACTGACACCAATGCAAAAAAAAAAAAAAAAATGCTATTGGTGTCAGTGTGACAGGGGGTACAGGGGGGTGATAGGGGGGTGACAATTGTGCCTGGTGTGTTCTACTGTTAGTGTAGTGTTGTGCAGACTTACTTGATGTCTTCTCTCCTCGGCGCCGGATCGAAAAGACCGGCTCGAGGAGGGATGACATCACTTCCTCTCCCTCTGTTTACATTACAGAGGGAGAGGAAGCATTTTCATTCTCCGGGAGCGATCGGGAGGGGGTGGCCAACAATGGATGGCCTCCCCCTCACCTCTCATCGCCCACGAACAAAAGCTGACTGCCTCTGGCACCGGGGGGGTCCGGTCGGACCCCCCCGCCCTCAGGAAGGCAATCACGTACCAGGTATGTGATTTTGCCTGCCCGTGCCATTCTGCCGCAGTATATCTGCGTTAGGCGGTCGGTGTCACGGAACGTCCCACACTCCGCTTGAGTGCTTGCGTCATATACCACTTCCTCCCAGTCTGTATACAGATATCAGATATTCCAACCTCTCTGAGCAGAAAACAAGGACATGGACTGTTTATTATGAATCAAAGTTACAAGACTTTATATGCCGTTGGAACCTCCTCTAACAATACAACTGTAACTTAATTAACATGAGCTAATTATCTAATCCTTTATACAGCCTAGGTGACTGAGACATGACCTTTCGCCCAGACTTGTGGTCACCGAGCTTCATACAGTTAATTAACACAATAGCAGTCGTCCCGTCTCCTACATTGTATAGAGGACAATGTCATTAGCTCATTCAATTAACATAAACACAGGTTGATGACACCAGCATCTCCTCACAGGATGTGTCCCAACAGAATGAATCCATTGAAAATCCAGGGCCCATAATCAAAAGGCAACAGGCTTGCATACAGTCCTCTCCAACAGCCTCTGTCCCGGCTAGGTCTGTGACATTTCTCCCTTTTCGGCAGGAGACTAACACAGGAGGAGACCCCAGACGGGTTGACTCCGAAGTTAGTCCATAGTTCCAGTCCTCTACTGCCTGTACCCACACAGTACCCCAAACAAATTGTTCCAAACAGAGTATTACTCACCCAGCCAACCTCTGCCTCTCTCAGAGAACATATCTGCCGCTGGGGAGAGGCCTGGACTGGCTCTTCTCCCTGGAATCCTTTCTGCCGCTGGAGAGAAGACAGGGTGTCTGGGCTCACTCTGTCATGCTGTTGGGGATCGGGGCCCACTGCCCAGCATCCCTGGGGTATACAGGTGGAGACTGAAGTCCCATCCACCTTCACAGGAAATCCATCCTCTGTTAGTTGAGGGCAGAGTCCAGCAGTCCTCGGCCCTGTTGCCAGCCCTTCTGCTGGAAACCCCACACCATCTGTTCCGGCTAACTGTTGGGGCAGGAGGCTGGCTTCCTCCACTCCCAAACTGTGTAGCTGCCATTGGGGAGGTGAACCGGCTGCTTCCTTTTCCATTCCCTCATCTGGCTGCTGGGACGACATGTCGATGGTACTGTCTCCCAGGTACATGGATCTTTGCTGGGGAGGAAAGCCCACTTCCTCCACCCTGGCCAACTGTTGGGGAGGGACAACACACACCTCCTCTCCCTTCTCCCCCTGTATCTGCTGCTGGGAAGTGATTGCCATCTTCTCAGCCTGAGCCTCCACAATTGCTGCAGGTGTGGGGCAGAGGTCTTGGACCCTCTGTCCGGTTGCCAGCACTTCTGCTGGGGGTTTGCCAGGTGGTTCCTCCTCTACAGAAACGTCTATTAAATCCCCAGTCTCTGGAATTGGTAAAAGTGTGGGACAGAGGTCTTGGACCGTCTGTTCAGTTACCAGATCTTCAGCTGGAGAAGTTTGTTTTAACTCCATAGATGCTGCTGGCAGAAAATCACATGTCCCTGTCAGTGTTGTGGGAGAAAGGCCGACTACCTCTTCTCTCAAGAAGGCCGAAGCCACTGTTGGTGCTGGGCAGAACACAGTGAACTTTGGCCCTGATAGCAGCTCTTCTGCTGGAGGCTCATGAGGTTGTTCTTCCTCAGCAGAAAAGTCTATTAAATCCCCCGTCTCTGCAACTGGTATCTGGGGATGGAGGTTCACCATCTCCTGTCCATGGAATCCAGAAGATGCTATCAGTGCTGGGCAGAGGTTAGCAGAGCTCTGCCCGGTTGTCAGCACTTCAGGTGTGGGGATGGCAATCTCCAGATTTTCAGCTGCAGATTCTCTGGCATGCTGCTGGACAGGCACATTCCTCCATCCAAGATCATCCCATGCAGAAACAGGATCATCAAGGTCAGTCAGCACTTGCTGCATCCGCCATAAGACCTCCGCCTCCATAGCTGCGGGGGCAGGTTGGCAAAGCACACTATTGCTCTGCCACATTGCCGACTCTTCAGCCAGGATTTCAGGGTTGTCAGCTGGTATTTCCTGATAGTCCCAGGCAAAGGGAGCCCAGCCCTGGCACTGAGCAATGTCTAGCAGCCGTCTGTAGGCGATCTCTAGCTCCCATTCCTGAACGGCCAGAAACTCCAAATCTTCCAGTGCCCAGTGCACTTCCGAAATGTTCAGTAGCCCTTCTCTGAAATCCATGATTTCGTCCACCCGCCGCTCCAAATCACTCCCAAAGTTAGGGTCCCCTGTCAGCTTCACAAACAACAGTCCCACGCCACCGTAGCTTAAGCCTTCCGTTGGGCTGTCATCCGCTATCCAGGGACATGCTTGGGATACATGCCACCGGAGGGCTCTGTAGCTCTCATCCAGCTTTATCTCTGCCCAGACCAGCCTGCTTAATTCAGCTGTCTGCTTCTTGTGTGGTTTTTCTCCCAAAAACCGCACCCGCAGTCCGTACTGCGACCAGAACCTTTCCTCGATGGTGTCGCTGCTCACGGGCTAGCGCTTCCTTCCAGAGTTTGCAGCGAATAGAATCACACCATCCCAGCAGGACCTGCTCTGATACTGGTCCTCTGTGCTGTATCTGCATCTCTCGCAACCTCCTTCTGAATTCCTCATCCATGGTGGCTGGTATCTGTACCTCTCCTCTCCTGCTATCTGGACCTTGGATCCAGATGGAAGTTTGGATGTCCCAGTCTGTAGGAAGCTTTCCCGCTGCTTGCCACCAATGTCACGGAATGTCCCACACTCCGCTTGAGTGCTTCCGTCATATACCACTTCCTCCCAGTCTGTATACAGATATCAGATATTCCAACCTCTCTGAGCAGAAAACAAGGCGACACTTGCTTCACTGCTAACATGGACTGTTTATTATGAATCAAAGTTACAAGACTTTATATGCCGTTGGAACCTCCTCTAACAATACAACTGTAACTTAATTAACATGAGCTAATTATCTAATCCTTTATACAGCCTAGGTGACTGAGACATGACCTTTCGCCCAGACTTGTGGTCACCGAGCTTCATACAGTTAATTAACACAATAGCAGTCGTCCCGTCTCCTACATTGTATAGAGGACAATGTCATTAGCTCATTCAATTAACATAAACACAGGTTGATGACACCAGCATCTCCTCACAGGATATGTCCCAACAGAATGAATCCATTGAAAATCCAGGGCCCATAATCAAAAGGCAACAGGCTTGCATACAGTCCTCTCCAACAGCCTCTGTCCCGGCTAGGTCTGTGACAGTCGGCAACTGGTAAATTAACCCCTGTGCGCCAGTGGCTCCCGGCCTTTTAGGGGTTTCAGATGCCAGGAGGCAGGATGGGGTTTATAAATAAAAAATAAGAAAAAAAATAAAATAAAAAATGTAAAGCACCCTATCCCTCCGTGCTTACACAGCTGGGGGGCTGTGTAATATGCGGGGGGGGGCTGTGTAATATGCGGGGGGGCTGTGTAATGTAAAGGGGTCCAGAGGTGCGAGGCTGTGTAATGTAAAGGGGTCCAAAGGTGCAGGCTGTGTAATGTAAAGGGGTCCAGAAGTGCGGGGGCTGTGTAATGTAAAGGGGTCCAGAGGTGCGGGGGCTGTGTAATGTACACGGGTCCATAGGTGCAGGGGACTGTGTAATGTAAAGGGGTCCATAGGTGCAGGGGACTGTGTAATGTAAAGGGGGCCAGAGGTGCGGAGGCTGTGCAATGTAAAGGGGTCAGAGGTGCGGGGGGATGTGTAATGTTGTCTTCATTTATTAGCAGGTAAATGCGGCCCTCCATGTTTTTACATACATTGATTCCGGCCCTTAAGTGGAAAAAGGTTACTGACCCCTGCTGTAGACTCTTCACTGCAACTTTGCTCAGGGCTGGTGCTACCACTTGGCAAACTTGGCAGCCACCTAGGGCGTCTGGCCACTGGTGTTCCTACTCTCCTCTGGCTCTTCAGCATGTAACTAACTCTCAGCAGGCAGCCGCTATATCTGTCCGTAGTGTCAAAGGTGCAGCAGCAGTGGAGGACTGTGTCCTGACGCCAGAACAGAAGCTAACAACATCCCCTGCACACCTCTATGATCAGTGACTTGTCTGTCTCACCAGTCTCTCAGTGATTGTTGTCTGTCCTAGTACAGCCAGCTCTGCCTCTCTGCCCATTCCTATATCGGGTCATCTGACCCCGCCCCCCGTAGTAGAGGCCACTTTCCCTCTCGGTGTTCTGCCTGTCCTGAACAGCACCAGCGACTATCGGATCGGAGTAGTGGGCGCTTTGGGTTTTGTGACAGCTGAAGGAGGCACTGAGGCAGGGTTTGAAATTGTTGCTTGCACTGGCAAGATCACGTCGTCGGATGCAGAGTCCCGGACCTGGTGAGTGAAACACTGTCACTGACATTGTATTACTGTATATAGACTGATCTGTCCATCACACTGATGTGTGTCTATGTACTGAGCACATGGCCTGGAGGTAAGGGTCCCTCCCCCTCCCTGTTGAGGCTGCATTGATGGCACTGGTGAAGCTGCATGATAGTACCGGTGAAGCTGCATTGATGGTATTGGTGAAGCTGCATTGATGGCACTGGTAAAGCTGCATTGATGGCACTGCTAAAGCTGCATTGATGGCACTGCTAAAGCTGCATTGATGGCACTGGTAAAGCTTGATCTTACTTGTGAAGCTGCATTGACGGCACTGGTGAAGCTGCATTGACGGCACTGGTAAAACTGCACTGATGGTACTGGTGAAGCTACATTTATGGTACTGGTGAAGCTGTATTGATGGCACTGGCAAGGCTGCATTGATGGCACTGGCGAAGCTGCATTGATGGCACTGGTGAAGCTGCATTGATGGCACTGGTGAAGCTGCACTGATGGCACTGGTGAAGCTGCATTGTTTGAACTGGCGAGGTTGCATTGACAGTCACTGGTGAAGCTGCATCGATCTTACTGGTGAAGCTGCATTGGTTGTACTGGTGAAGCTGCATTGATCTTACTGACGAAGCTGCATCGATGGCACTGGCAAGGCTGCATTGATGGCACTGGTGAAGCTGCGTTGATGGCACTGGTGAAGCTGCATTGATTGAACTGGCAAGGCTGCATTGACAGTCACTGGTGAAGCTGCATTGGTTGTACTGGTGAAGCTGCATTGATCTTACTGACGAAGCTGCATTGATGGTACTGGTTAAGCTGCATTGATGGCACTGGTGAACCTGTATTGATGGCACTGGTAAAGCTGCATTGATGGCACTGGTGAAGCTGCATGATGGTACTGGTGAAGCTGCATTGATGGTATTGGTGAAGCTGCATTGATGGCACTGGTAAAGCTGCATTGATGGCACTGGTAAAGCTGCATTGATGGCACTGGTAAAGCTTGATCTTACTGGTGAAGCTGCATTGATGGCACTGGTGAAGCTGCATTGATGGTACTGGTGAAGCTACATTTATGGTACTGGTGAAGCTGTATTGATGGCACTGGTGAGGCTGCATTTATGACATTGGTGAAGCTGCATTGATGGCACTGGCAAGGCTGCATTGATGGCACTGGTGAAGCTGCATTGATGGCACTGGTGAAGCTGCATTGATGGCACTGGTGAAGCTGCATTGATTGAACTGGCGAGGCTGCATTGACAGTCACTGGTGAGGCTGCATCTATCTTACTGGTAAAGCTGCATTGATCTTACTGACAAAGCTGCATTGATGGTACTGGTTAAGCTGCATTGATGGCACTGGTGAACCTGTATTGATGGCACTGGTAAAACTCCATTGATGGCACTGGTGAAGCTGCATTTATGGTACTGGTGAAGCTACATTGATGGCAGTGGTGAAGCTGCATTGATGGCACTGGCAAGTCTGCATTGATGGCACTGGTTAAGCTGCATTGATGGCACTGGTGAAGCTGCATTGATAGCACTGGTTAAGCTGCATTGCTGGCACTGGTGAGGCTGCATTGATGGCACTGGTGAAGCTGCATTGATGGCACTGGTGAGGCTGCATTGATGGCACTGGTGAGGCTGCATTGATGGCACTGGTGAAGCTGCATTGATAGCACTGGTTAAGCTGCATTGCTGGCACTGGTGAGGCTGCATTGATGGCACTGGTGAAGCTGCATTGATGGCACTGGTGAGGCTGCATTGATGGCACTGGTGAAGCTGCATTGATGGCACTGGTGAGGATGCATTGATGGCACTGGTGAGGCTGAATTGATGGCACTGGTGAAGCTGCATTGATGGCACTGGTGAAGCTACATTGATGGCACTGGTGAAGCTGCATTGCTGGCACTGGCGAAGCTGCATTGATGGCACTGGTGAAGCTGCATTGATGGCACTGGTGAAGCTGCATTGATGGGCATTGGTGAAGCTGTATTCAGGCACTGGGGAGGTGACATTGATGGCACTTGTGAAGCTGCATTGATGGCACTGGTGAGGCTGCATTGATGGCACTGGTAAAACTCCATTGATGGCACTGGTGAAGCTGCATTTATGGTACTGGTCAAGCTACATTGATGGCATTGGTGAGGCTGCATTGATGGCCCTGGTGAAGCTGCATTGATGGCACTGGCAAGGCTGCATTGATTGCACTGGTGAAGCTGCATTAATGGCACTGGTGAGGCTGAATTGATGGTACTGGTGAAGCTGCATTGATGGCACTGGTGAAGCTGCATTGATGGCACTGGTGAAGCTGCATTGATGGCACTTGTGAAGCTGCATTGATGGGCATTGGTGAGGCTGTTATGAGGCACTGGTGAGGTGGCATTGATGGTGCTGGTGAAGCTGCATTGATGGTACTGGTGAGGCTGCATTGATGGCACTGATGAGGCTGCATTGATTGAACTGGTGAGGCTGCATTGATGGCACTGGTGAAGCTGCATTGATCTTACTGACGAAGCTGCATTGATGTACTGGTTAAGCTGCATTGATGGCACTGGTGAAGCTGCATTGATGGCACTGGTGAGGCTGCATTGATGGCACTGGTTAAGCTGCATTGATGGCACTGGTGAAGCTGCATTGATAGCACTGGTTAAGCTGCATTGCTGGCACTGGTGAGGCTGCATTGATGGCACTGGTGAAGCTGCATTGATGTCACTGGTGAGGCTGCATTGATGGCAATGGTGAAGCTGCATTGATGGCACTGGTGAGGATGCATTGATGGCACTGGTGAGGCTGAATTGATGGCACTGGTGAAGCTGCATTGATGGCACTGGTGAAGCTACATTGATGGCACTGGTGAAGCTGCATTGATGGCACTGGTGAAGCTGCATTGATGGGCATTGGTGAAGCTGTATTCAGGCACTGGGGAGGTGACATTGATGGCACTTGTGAAGCTGCATTGATGGCACTGGTGAGGCTGCATTGATGGCACTGGTAAAACTCCATTGATGGCACTGGTGAAGCTGCATTTATGGTACTGGTCAAGCTACATTGATGGCATTGATGAGGCTGCATTGATGGCCCTGGTGAAGCTGCATTGATGGCACTGGCAAGGCTGCATTGATTGCACTGGTGAAGCTGCATTAATGGCACTGGTGAGGCTGAATTGATGGTACTGGTGAAGCTGCATTGATGGCACTGGTGAAGCTGCATTGATGGCACTGGTGAAGCTGCATTGATGGCACTTGTGAAGCTGCATTGATGGGCATTGGTGAGGCTGTTATGAGGCACTGGTGAGGTGGCATTGATGGTGCTGGTGAAGCTGCATTGATGGTACTGGTGAGGCTGCATTGATGGCACTGATGAGGCTGCATTGATTGAACTGGTGAGGCTGCATTGATGGCACTGGTGAAGCTGCATTGATCTTACTGACGAAGCTGCATTGATGTACTGGTTAAGCTGCATTGATGGCACTGGTGAACCTGTATTGATGGCACTGGTAAAACTCCGTTGATGGCACTGGTGAAGCTGCATTTATGGTACTGGTGAAGCTACATTGATGGCACTGGTGAGGCTGCATTGATGGCCCTGGTGAAGCTGAATTGATGGCACTGGTGAAGCTGCACTGATGGCACTGGTGAAGCTGCACTGATGGCACTGGTGAAGCTGCATTGCTTGCACTGGTGAAGCTGCATTGCTGGCAGTGGTGAAGCTGCATTGCTGGCACTGGTGAAGCTGCATTGATGGTGAAGTTGCATTGATCGCACTGGTGAAGCTGCATTGATGGGCATTGGTGAGGCTGTATTGAGGCACTGGTGAGGTTGCATTGATGGCACTGGTGAAGCTGCATTGATGGGCATTGGTGAGGCTGTATTGAGGCACTGGTGAGGCGGCATTGATGACACTTGTGAAGCTGCATTGATGGCACTGGTGAGGCTGCATTGATGGCACTGGTGAGGCTGCATTGATGGCACTGGTGAGGCAGCATTGATGGGTCCAGCAAAGTGTTGCATGCAAAATAGTAGCAGCCTTTAAAAAGGTGGGATGTACATGGGCAGGGCAAAGGGGGTGGAGTCAGGGGTGGTGCCAGGGGGAGGGGCGGCAAAATGATGCTTCGCCTAGGGTGTCAAAAATCCTTGCACCAGCCCTGAATTTGCTCTTGCTAGAGACTAGCCACGCAAATTTGCTACAAATTGGAAAAGTGTTAACTAGAACTTGTGCTTCAAATGCTCAGCAAGTGTATAACTTCCCAGTAAAAATGTGCAGCAAATTAACAAGACTTACAATTCAATACTGCCACAAATTTGTGGCAAGTTATCCTTGCTATCTGGGATGTGTATTGTGCCACTACCTAGTAGCTGATTGGTTGCTCACAGTTGAACCACATGAGCTGTACACTTCCAAAACTGTGCATCTTCGTCTACAGGATAATCAGAAGGGGAATTCCCTTTGTACTGCTGAACAAGAACACACAAGTTTCCTTCTACAATACTTTTCTAGTTGATTTCTTTTTTCTCACTGGAGTTTTAAAGAACAGAAATGAAGGTTCTCATCCCATCCTTTATTTTCACCCTTCTCTTACTACGGAGCATTGCAGCTGCAGGTAAGAAAATAACATGGATCTGTTTTATATAACTCCACAATATTTTTATTATGAATTGCAACTTATTAAATCAAACTCCATCAATGTATCAAAGTTACCACTCTGCAAAGAATATATGACTGCACAATTCTAGAACATGAATTCCACATCAGATATCATCTCTTACTGCTATAAACAGCCTTGAAACCTCTTGGCATTACCTACGCTAGTAGACATGAGCAGTTCGTTTCATCCTCAATTAACCACTTACAGACCAGAACATTTTCCCCCTTAATGATTAGGCCATTTTTTTGTGATACAGCACTGCGTTGCTTTAACTGGCAATTGCGCGGTCACAAACAAAATTGACGTCCTTTTTTTCCCTCAAATAGAGCTTTCTTTTGGTGGTATTTGATCACCTCTGTGGTTTTTATTTTTTGCACTATAAACAAAAAAAAGCGACAATTTTGAAAAAAAAACAAACAAAAAAAGAAACACAAGATTTTTTACTTTTTGCTATAATAAATATCCAAAAAAAATAAGCGTATATTGATTGGTTTGCGCAAAAGTTATAGCGTCTACATAATAGGGGATAGATTTATGGAATTTATTTATTTTTTTACTAGTAATGGCGGTGATCTGCGATTCTTAGTGGGACTGCGACATTGCGGCGGACAGTTCGGATACTTTTGACACTTTTTTGGGACCATTGACATTTATACAGCGATCAGTGCTATAAAAATGCAATAATTACTGTGTAAGTGACAGGGAAGGGGTTAACACTAAGGGGCAATCAAGGGGTTAAATGTGTTCCCTCATGTGCGTTTCTAACTGTGGGGGGATGGGACTGACTGGAGGAGAGAGATCGCTGTTCCTAATCACTAGGAACACCAGATCTGTCTCTCCTCCCCTGTCAGAATGGGGATCTGTCTGTTTACATTGACAGATCCCCGTTCCATCTCTTGTGCCCGCGATCGCGGGTGGCGACAGACATTTCCTGAAATTCAAATTGAAATTCGAATAAAATTTTACATCGAATTCCATTCGAATTTGAACTGTAAACATATTTCTGAAATCAAAGACTGTGTGTGTTATTAGAGCACCATTTCAAAATAATGCTGTTTTTGTTAAGAAAAAGGTGATTTAAAGAGTCATTGTAATTATTTGATGATTTTTCTTTTGTTTGTTCACTGCAAATGTTATATTTTAGTTAGGGATTTTTTTTTTTAATGGATAAAATTATCCATTAAAAAATATAAATAAAAAGAAAACCCCATTTAATACTTGAAGGCTTTATTGTAGCTTTGTTATGCTTTTCATTTTTGAATTGTTTATTATGACTGGCTCTTCTTCATACTGCACTAAACTATAGTTCATGCAAAGGACAAATATAGGAAGTAAAATTGAGTTTCACTTCCCACCCTTTAGTTCCAGTCTGAGGTAGAGACTGCAGCTCCAAAATAATACTGTACAAGTGAAAATGGGGGAAGTGGGCTGAGTGAGATGCTCTGGAATTGCTGTATATGTAAAGTTAACCTCTAAAGTTAAATGGTATCTCCACTTTAGTAAGGAAAAATAGAAAAAAAAATAATATAGCATATACTATTGTGACACAAGTCATATTGTAATTGAATGTTATTAAAAATTACCTTTCCTTTTTCAATTTTCATCCACTTTTAATTTTCTATAAAAATCAATGCAACATGGCAACCATACCCAATTGGTATACTGAACACCACCAGAAATGTTGGTTCCTGCTTGTGTGATTGGCCCACTGATTTTTCCCAGAAGTCTGTACCAAGTCAAAATTTAGGCATCCTCTGCAACAAAAATGTCATTTCCGGAGGGATATTTCCAAAGGGGTAATTACCTCTAAAGCACTTTCCTCATTACAGTGCCTTCAAAAAGTATTCATACCCCATGAAATTTTCCACATTTTGTCATGTTACAACCAAAAACGTAAATGTATTTTATGTGATAGACCAACACAAAGTGGCACATAATTGTGAAGTGGAAGTGAAATGGCAAATGCTTTTCCATTTTTTTTACAAATAAATATCTGAAAAGTGTAGCGAGCATTTGTATTCAGCCCCCTTTACTCTGATACCCCTAACTAAAATTCTAGTGGAACCAATTGCCTTCAGAAGTCACCTAATTAGTAAATAGAGTCCACCTGTGTGTAATATAATCTCAGTATAAATACAGCTGTTCTGTAAAGCCCTCAGGGGTTTGTTAGAGAACCTTAGTGAACAAACAGCATCATTAAGGCCAAGGAACACACCAGACAGGTCAGGGATAAAGTTGTGGAGAAGTTTAAAGTAGGGTTAGGTTATAAAAAAATATCCCAAGCTTTGAACATCTCACGGAGCACTGTTCAATCCATCATCTGAAAATGGAAAGAGTATGGCACAACTGCAAACCTACCAAGACATGGCCGGCCACCTAAACTGACAGGCCGGGCAAGGAGAGCATTAATCAGAGAAGTAGCCAAGAGGCCCATGGTAACTCTGGTGCAGCTGCAGAGATCCACAGCTCAGGTGGGAGAATCTGTCCGGAGGACAGCTATTAGTCGTGCACTCAACAAATCTGGCCTTTATGGAAGAGTGGCAAGAAGAAAGACATTGTTGAAAGAAAACCATAAGAAGTCCAGTTTGCAGTTTGCGAGAAGCCATGTAAGGGACACAGCAAACATGTGGAAGAAGGTGCTCTGGTCAGATGAGACCAAAATGGAACTTTTTGGTCTAAAAGCAAAATGCTATGTGTGGCAGCGCACATCACCCTGAACACACCATCCCCACTGTGAAACATGGTGGTGGCAGCATCATGTTGTGAGGATTCTTTTCTTCAGCAGGGACAGGGAAGCTGGTCAGGATTGATGGGAAGATGGATGGAGCCAAATACAGGGAAATCTTAGAAGAAAACCTGTTAGAGTCTGTAGAAGACTTGAGACTGGGACGGAGGTTCACCTTCCAGCAGGACAACGACCCTAAATATACAACCAGAGCTACAATGGAATGTTTTAGATCAAAGCATATTCATGTGTTAGAATGGCCCAGTCAAAGTCCAGACCTAAATCCAATTGAGAATCTGTGGCATGACTTGAAAATTGCTGTTCACAGACGCTCTCCATCCAATCTGACAGAACTTGAGCTATTTTGCAAAGAAGAATGGGCAAAAATATCAATCTCTAGATGTGCAAAGCTGGTAGAGACATCCCCCAAAAGACTTGTAGCTGTAATTGCAGTGAAAGGTGGTTCTACAAAGTATTGACTCAGGGGGGCTGAATACAAATGTACCCCACACTTTTCAGATATTTATTTATATTGTTTCAGATTATATAGGCTACCAGGTGGCAATACCCTACCAGTGCTGAGCATACACGCTAATGTTTGTGCACACTCTAACTCGTTAATGCACATCCCACATCTTCCCTACACAGAGGTATGGGCAGAGTTCTGCGCTAGCACATACACCATACCTCCCAACTTTTGAACTTCAGAATGAGGGACACTTGAGGGAAGAAGTGACCTGCATCTTGTGTAGCATGGCAATATGGGTGTGGCGAAATGCTTAAGAGTGGTGGAAGGGGTGTGGGTTAAATAAAAAAACACGCTTCCTTGTACTTATGAAAAACACTTTGATTTCCACAAGCTGGATACTCATGGACACAAACCCCAGTCCAATCAAAAAAGAATAGCTTCCATTACAAACGGTTTTGCACAAACTGTGGAAGAGCACATTACGCTAAGTGTGAAAGGATTCAGGAGTGCGTTTCGTACATAGTGTAAGTTCAGGAATACGTTACGTACAGGGTGCAAGGTTCAGGAATGCATTTTGTACAGAGTGCAAGGTTCAGGAGTGCGTTAGCTTCAAGATGCAAGGTTCAGGAGTGCGTTACGTACAAGATGCAAGGTTCAGGAGTGCGTTACGTACAAGATGCAAGGTTCAGGAGTGCGTTACATACAAGATGCAAGGTTCAGGAGTGCGTTTCGTACAAGATGCAAGGTTCAGGAGTGCGTTACGTACAAGATGCAAGGTTCAGGAGTGCGTTACGTACAAGATGCAAGGTTCAGGAGTGCGTTACGTACAAGATGTAACTTTCAGGAGTGCGTTACGTACAAGATGCAAGGTTCAGGAGTGCGTTACGTACAAGATGCAAGGTTCAGGAGTGCGTTACGTACAAGATGCAAGGTTCAGGAGTGCATTACGTACATGGTGCATGGTTCAGGAGTGTGTTACGTACAAGGTGCAAGGATCAGGAGTGTGTTACGTACAAGGTGCAAGGTTCAGGAGTGCGTTACGTACAAAGGTACAAGGTTCAGGAGTGCGTTACGTACAAGGTGCAAGGTTCAGGAGTGCGTTACATACAAAGGTGCAAGGTTCAGGAGTGCGTTACGTACAAGGTGCAAGGTTCAGGAGTACGTTACGTACAAGGTGCAAGGTTCAGGAGTTAGTTAAAGTGGAGCTGCACCCAAAAATGGAACTTCCGCTTTTCGGATTACTCCCCCCCTCCTCACATTTGGCACCTTTCATGGTGTATAATCCAGGTATTTGCTCCCACTTCCAGGCAGTATCCGCGGCGATCTACGCCACGTCCAGCCCCTCCTCCGCCCCCGTCTTCTGGGAGACACACAGGTCCCAGAAAACAGTGGGGACCAGTGAGATTGCGCAGCCTGACTCGCACATGCACAGTACGGAATGAGGCCGTGAAGCCGCAAGGCTTCACTTCCTGATTCCCTTACCGAAGATGCTAGCACCTCCACCCGGGAGCCGAGGGACAGACCGGCTTCGGGTGAGGACATCGCGGGTGCCCTGGACAGGTAAGTGTCCTAATATTAAAAGTCAGCAGCTGCAGTATTTGTAGCTGCTGACTTTTTTTTTTCCGGCAGAACCCCGCTTTAAACTGCAAAAACACCATTTAATAAAACATAGCAAACGCATGCTCTAAAATCTTGATTACAGCATACAGGAGCCTAGGCAAGAATGCAGGCATCTGATGGATAACAAATGAGTGCAGCCTAGCAGAACTTGCAGCAGTGTGAACATCCATCCAGCACAGCCAGGGATTTGTGGACAAGCCGGGGCAATGAAAGTAAGAGTGAGTGTAGCTGTCAAATCGAAGCTCTGATGTTGGGGACGGGCAGGGCCGATACGTGGGGCTCCACCCCATTGTTCTGTGCATAATCAAAACAGCTAGCGTTTATACATTGCTGGCTGGGAAAGAAGGTGGCAGGGGGCGGGACCAATTGTAACTACTGTATGTGCGCACACAGTGGTGTATAATTAACCTGTGTAGGTGCACATGCGATGCTTACAATTGGTCCTGCCCCCTGCCACCTTCTTCCCCGGCCAGCAATGTATAAACGCCGGCTGTTTAGCTTATGCAAGGGGCAAAAGGGCGGAGCCTCACATATTGGCCCCGTCCATTGCTGACATCAGAGCTTCGATTTGACAACTGCACTCACTCTAATTACGGCTGTAAGCTTCCGACTTGCCCAATAATCCCTGGCTGTGCTGGATGGATGTTCACACTGCTGCATATTCTGCTAGGCCAGGAATCAGTGACCTACGTCCTGCAGGCCGCACCCGGCCCGCCACCGCTAAATGTCCACCCCATCCGTGCGCGTGATGAAGTTTGCCCCATCTGGCTCGCGGATGTTTTCACTGCTCTCCTCTTCATTGGAATGCGGCCAGTATCACAGGGCTGGTTGGGGGCGGGAAATGCTGGAGTTAACCTTTCACATTAAACAGTAGGTGATTGCTTGCTGGGCGATCCTAGCAACCAATCACCAACCTGTTAATGTGAAAAGTTAGCTTCAGCAGTTCCTGCCCCCATCCAGCCCTGTGATACCGGCCGATCTCTGCTCTGCTGTAAATCTGTGGAGGTAGAAGAGTTCTACCTACACAATGTGTGTTTGTGTGCGTGTGGGGTGCAGGGGGGCAGAGGACACTATGGGGGAACAGAGGACACTACAGTGGGGGGGCACAGGAAACTGCTATGGGGGGGGGGCAAAGGACCCCATCACCCCTGGGGACAGGGACCCATCTCCCTTAGTGAGAAGGACCCCTTCTCCCTTGGAGACAGGGACCCCTTCTCATCTGGGGACAGGGACCCATCTCACCTGGGGACAGGGACCCCTTCTCACCTGGGGACAGGGACCCCTTCTCATTTGGGGACAGAGACCCCATCTCCCCTGGGGACAGGGACCCCTTCTCACTTGGGGACAGGGACCCCATCTCCCCTGGGGACAGGGACCCCTTCTCACCTGGGGACAGGGACCCCTTCTCACCTGGGGACAGGGACCCATCTCCCCTTGGGACAGGGACCCCATCTCACCTGGGGACAGGAACCCCATCTCACCTGGGAACAAGGACTCCATCCCCCCTGGGAACAGGGACCCCATTTCCCCTGGTGACAGGGACCCCATCTCCCCTGGGGACAGGGACCCCTTCTCACCTGGGGACAGGGATTACTTCCCCTGGGAACAAGGACCCCGTCTCCCCTGAGGACAGGGACCCCTTCTCACTTGGGGACAGGGACCCCATCTCACCTGGGGACAGGAACCCCATCTCACCTGGGAACAAGGACTCCATCCCCCCTGGGAACAGGGACCCCATCTCCCCTGGTGACAGGGACCCCATCTCCCCTGGGAACAGGGACCCCTTCTCACCTGGGGACAGGGATCCCTTCTCACCTGGGGACAGGGATTACTTCTCCCCTGGGAACAGGGACCCCGTCTCCCCTGAGGACAGGGACCCCTTCTCACTTGGGGACAGGGACCCCTTCTCACTTGGGGACAGGGACCCCATCTCCCCTGGGCATGGGACCCAATTTTCCCTGGGGACGGGGACCCCATCTCCCCTAAGGGCAGGAATCCCATTTTCCCTAGGAACAGGAACCCCCATCTCCAGACCATGCTGGCTGGCAGGGCTGGTGTCAGCCACCCTTGGGTGCCAGGATTGGGGAGGGGGCAGTAAAATCTGAATCCCCAGCCACATGCTCTCTCAGGGTGAACTGGCTTTGTATTAGTGAAGCATTTTAAAGTGAGGTAAAACTGTACTGTTATTATTACTATGTTAGTATTATTATTTTCATTTATTAGCAGGTGAATGCGGCCCTCCATGCAGTCACATACATTGAATTCGGCCCTTAAGTGGAAAAAGGTTGCTGACCCCTGTGCTAGGCTGTCAGCAATGGAGTAATGTGGGACAAAGTCCCTGTACACCGGGACCGCGGGACAAAGATTGAAATGTGGGAAAGTCCCGCCCAATCAGGGACTGCTGGGAGGTATGCATAAACCCACACTGGTTTCCTTATACTGTTGTGATTCCATCCTTCCTCACACACAGTGTCCCTTTACAATTGAAACACCTGTAAAAAAAGTATGTATATAATTACCTTACTGCGGCCTTTGTATTGAGAAACCTCCACTTCTCTACTCCCCAGCCACTGCAAGTATTCAACCCTCAAATTAGTTAAATGCTTGCTTTCCCGCTGGCCACTGTAGTTCCTCCCATTGGTTCGAATATCCTGTGGTGACATATGAGCCAATGGGAGGTAACCACTGCAGCCGGCGGTGGAACAAGTGCTCTACACACTAGGAAGGTTAGAATACTTGCTGCAGCTTGGTATGCAGCTGCAAAAAACAATTTTTCAATGCATAAACCACCTGGAAGTTAAGCATTTAAACTCCTCCTGTGCAGATGCCCTAATTTGTAAAAAGTGCCCTGTTTCCATAGGGTCACTGTAAGAAAAATGCATTTATTAGCTAACAGAGACCCTATCACCAACCAAAAAAAAAACAGGTAAAAGCTCAGAAACAGCTAGTATTGAAAATGCTTACTTGCAGCACTTTGATCTCTGTGAATGAATGAACGCAGTTGTGCGTGTGGAGCCCCATGCAGCCATGTCAATTACAAAAGTGACAGTTGCTGTGGGGGGGAGAAGAAACCCCACACACTGTCACAGGAGGATGGCACTCTGGGATTAGCCTTTTAAATTCATAACTAATGTCAACTTCTTTAGGCTACTTTCAGACTGGGGCGGGCGTCGGCGGTAAAGTGGCGCTATTTTTAGCGCAGCTTTAACCCCCGCTAGCGGCTGAAAAAGGGTTAAAACCGCCAGCAAAGTGCCGCTGCAGGCGGGGGCGGAGCCCACAAACTCAGCGCTTCTCTCTCACTGTCTCTCCCCTCGGCGTAGCGGGTGAAAACCCCCTCCCCACGGCATGAACCCGACAGTGAGACTGACACACACCCCGGACAGTCAGGTGGGCCCCTCATGCGGCGGGCGGGCGGCCGGTGGGCCCCCTGAAGTGGCGGAGAACTACAGGGCCCAGTCGCACCTGCAACTGTTGCGACCCTTATAATTCCGCCACTGTTCAAAATCCGCATCATACTTAACCACACTTGCGTGACCAAATAGTGTATATGCAATTCTCCAGTAATCTGGTTCTTTGCTTTTAAATACAGCTTGGATGTCGTTTACTGGGCATAATAATGTAGAAATCAGATAGAGCCGTGTGTCTGAATATACACTTTATTAGCAAAAGTATTGTGACGCCTGCCTTTACACACACATGAACTTTGATGGCATCCTAGGCTTAGGGTTCAATATTGAGTTGGCCCACCCTTTGCAGCTATAACAGCTTGGGAAGGCTGTCCACAAGGTTTAGGAGTGTGTCTATGGGTATGTTTGACTATCCTTTCCGAAGCCCATTTGTGAGGTCAGGCACTGATGTGGATAAGAAGGCCAGTCAAGTTCATCCACCCCAAACTCATCCATGTCTTTATGGACCTTGCTTTGTGCACTGGTGCGCAGTCATGTTGGAACTGGAAGTGGCCATCCTCAAACTGTTCCTACAAAGTTGGGAGCTTGAAATTGTCCAAAATGTCTTCGTATGCTGAAGCCTTAAGGGTTCCCTTCACTGGAATTAAGGGGCCAAGCCCAACCCCTGAAAAACAACCCCACACCATAATCCCCCCTCTACCAAATTATTTGGACCAGTGCACAAAGCAAGGTCCATAGTTTGGGGTGGAGGAGATAGTTTGGGGTGGAGGAACTTGACTGTCCTGCACAGAGTCGTGATCTCAACCCAATAGAACATCTTTGGGATAAATTAGAGAGACTGGGAGCCAGACCTTCTCGTCCATATCAGTGCCTGGCCTCACAAATGGGCTTCTTTAAGAACAGTCTAACATTCCCATAGACACACTCCTAAATCTTGTAGACAGCCTTCCCAGAAAAGTGGAAGCTGTTATAGCTGCAAAGGGTGGGTCAACTCAATATTGAACCCTACAGACTAAGACTGGGATGCCATTAAAGTTCATGTAAAGGCAGGCGTTCCAATACTTTTGGTAATATAGTGTACTGTATGTGCACGATGATAATGACCACTAGGAATGGGCTGACTGTTGGAGTCGAACATGAGTTCAACTCGAACATCGGTTGTTCGATTGTTCGACGAACATCGAACATTATGGGCCATTCGCGCCAAATTCGAGCGGCGCGTCACGGCCCATAATGCACTGCGTCATCGCAGTGCTTTGCTGTCTGATGATTGGCCAAGCGCGCACTATGACCCGCATGCTTTGGACAATCACAGCGCCGTACACGCCCCGCACTATATAAGGTCGCCTGCACGTCGGCCCTGTGTAGTGTGTTGCTGGCGTTATAGAGAGATAGATATATAGAGAGAGAGTGTGTCATTTCATTTACTTTGAGCAGGCAGTTTATTCAGTTAGCTAGATCTCACTGCAGACCTTTCCTGCTGTACTATTTCTAATCTACTTCAGGCAGGCAGTTGATCCAGTTTAGCTAGATCTCACTGCAGACTGCTCATGCTGTACTGTTTCTAATATACTTCAGGCAGGCAGTTGATTCAGTTAGCTGCAGTGTATTTCATATATAAATACAGGCTTGTATATATATTTACATATATAGTCTAGCCAAGCCTATACCTGACTGTATGTCATTCCTGGAGTACTTGTTCAAAGACACTTTCAGGGAGGTAACTCAATGAGGCGCAGTTCATAAAATATATATCCACTGCATTGTAGTCCAGCCAAGCCTATACCTGACAGTAGGCAATTCCTGGAGTACGTGTTCAAAGACACTTTCAGGCAGGTGACTCAGTGAGGTGCAGTTCATAAAATATATATCCACTGCATTGTAGTCCAGAAGAAGGACAAGAAACGGGCAGTCATGTTCCCCTAGCTGCAGCATACTTCCAGGTTTGCTCCAGTGCCGAGGAGGGAGGGGATGATGAGGTCACTGACTCTACATGGGTGCCAGATAGAAGAGAGGAGGAGGCACATCTCTAACAAGGCAGGATGCCCTCTAGGGGCCAGCTTAAGGGCAGGCAACCGACTGCATCACACCGCAGAGCTCCGCATGTGCAGGGAACTGCTGACTCCGCGCGTTTTTCCAAAAGTTCTTTGGTATGGGACTTTGAGACGCATGCAGCAGATCGCACTGTTGCTTTTTGCAATATATGTCTGAAGTGTATCAAGCGTGGCCAAAACAGCAGCTGCTTGGGCAACACATGCTTGACCAGACATATGTCGAGCTCTCATGCAGTCTGTTGGCAACAATACTTAAAAGACCCACACCAAAGAACAAGGCAAACCTCTCCTTGCTCCTCATCAGCTGGGATCTCCAACCCCACTATAACTTCAGTCCTCTCAGAGGCCATTCCGGCTCTCTACCAACATGTGGAAGGCAATGTCTTGGCCTCGTTGGACAGGGCGGTCAGCAGTAAGGTGCATATTACCGCTGACTCATGGTCCAGCAGGCATGGACAGGGACGTTACCTTTCTTTCACAGCACACTGGGTAACCCTGCTGGCAGCTGGGAAGGATGCAGGACAGGGTGCAGTATTGGAGCTTGTTCCGCCACCACGCCTCCAAAATGCTGGTAGTGGTGATTCTGCCACACCTCTCTCCTCCACCCCCTCCTCTTCTTCTATGGCCTCTTCCTGTGTTTGTCCTCAGGACCAGCGGTGCTCCGTAGGCGTTCTAGGGGCTATGCAAGCATTCAGGCAAAAAGATGCCATGCGGTGCTTGAGTTGGTCTGCTTAGGGGACAGGAGCCACACTGGGAAAGAGATTCTGTCAGCTCTGCAGGGTCAGGCTCAGAGGTGGTTGACGCCACGCCAGCTTCAGCCAGGAATGGTGGTTTGCGACAATGGCACTGACCTCCTCTCCACCCTCCGACAGGGACACTTCACCCATGTTCCCTGTTTGGCTCACGTCCTTAATTTGGTGGTGCAGCAGTTCTTGTGCAGGTACCTGGGCTTACAGGATCTCCTGAGGGAGGCCAGGAAAGTCTGTGGGCATTTCCGCCGGTCATATAATGCCAGTGCTCAGCTGGCTGACCTCTAAAAGGAATGCAACCTGCCCAAGAACCGCCTCATCTGTGACATGCCCACCAGGTGGAACTCAACGTTGGCGATGCTGCAGCGGCTGTACATGCAGCAAAGGGCCATCAATGAGTACCCGTGCGAGTATGGCACCAGGACAGGGTCAGGGGAGCTTGGCTTTTTTTCGCCACGCCAGTGGCTCATGGTCAAGGATGCATGCACTGTCCTGTCATCATTTGAGGAGGCCACGAGGATGTTGAGCAGTGACAGTGCACTGTTCCTCTTGTCTACCTGTTGGAGCACACGCTGCGTGGAATAATGGGCAGGGCACTTGAGGCAGAACAGAGGGAGGAAGAGGAGGACTTCCTTACCTCTCAAGGCCCCCTTTATCCAGACAGTATTCCTGCAGGCCTGCCTATCACACAGGAATAGGAGGAGGAGGATTGTGTCAGCATGGAGGTGGAGCCTGGCACTCAGCATCAGCAGCAGTCTTCAAGGGATAATTTTCAGGCCCCAAAAACCCATGGACTTGTATGTGGCTGGCAGGAGGTGGCTGCAGATCAGGTCGTCCTTAGTGACCCAGAGGACTCCGGACCAAATGTCTCAGCAAACCTACGCTGCATGGCCTCCCTGCGAAAGGACCCTCGGATTCGTGGTATCAAGGAGAGGGATCAGTACTTCCTGGCAACCCTTCTTGATACACGTTACAAGGGTAAGGTGGCGGAACTTATCCAGCCGTCGCAGAGGGAGCAGAGGATGAAACATCTTCGGGAGGCCTTGCAGAAAGGTTTGTGCAATGCGTTTCCAAAGCCTGGGAGGTTACAATTTCCTGGTCCTCCTGGACAACGTGTTGCTGAGGCTTCGGTCAGTCACAGAAGGAGCGGTGGAGAAGGTGGCCGTCTGACCGATGCGTTCAGACAATTTTTTAGTTCACAGCCCCAAGGTCTGATCGGTTCCAGCAACCATCGCCAGCATCTGTTGTATATGGTGCAGGAATACCTAGGGGCAAGATCAGACTTGGAGACCTTTCCAGCCGAAAATCCACTGGGTTACTGGATCTTGAGGATGGATCACTGGCCAGAGCATGCACAGTATGCAATTGAGCTACTGACCTGTCCTGCATCCAGCGTTCTTCCGGAATGCACAGTGAAGCTGTAGGTTTTGTAACCAATCCCAGAGTGCGCCTGTCCACCGACTCGGTTGATCGGCTCATCTTCATAAAAATGAATCAGTCTTGGATCACCATTTACCAAGCACCTGATGCTAATGTAACCGAATATTTTTTTATGAATGTGAGAACCCTTGAAGACTGTCTATGCTGATGCTGAGTGACTATCCTAATCCTCCTCAATGTTCATGTTGATAGCTTCTAAGAACATTTTTGGTTCTGGGCACCACCACCAGTGGCTAAGGCCCAATTTTTCTGCCCCTGTTTAACAGGGGCCTGTATTTACAATTTTTGATCAAATATTTAACAGCAGGGCTTGTTCCTGCGCTCAGCAAGAGTATCTGTGAGGGGTTGCAGTGTTGGCCACCACCACCACTGCCTAAGGCCCAATTTTTCTGCCCCTGTTTAACAAGGGCCTGTATTTACAATTTGTGATCAAATATTTAACAGCAGGGCTTGTTCCTGCGCTCAGCAAGAGTATCTGTGAGGGGTTGCAGTGTTGTCCACCACCACCACTGCCTAAGGCCCAATATTTCTGCCCCTGTTTAACAGGGGTGTGTAATTACAATTTTTGATCTACTATTTCACAGCAGTGCCCGTTCCTGCGCCCACCAAGAGTAACTGTGAAGGCTTTCAGTGTTGTGGCACCACCACCACAGGCCCATTTTTTCTGCCCCTGTTCAACAGGGGCATGTAATTACAATTCTTGATATAATATTTCACAGCAGCGCCTGTTCCTGCGCTTAACAAAAGTATCTGTGAGGCTTTACAGTGTTGTGCCACCACCACCACCACTGCCTAAGGCCCAATTTTTCTGCCCCTGTTTAACAGGGGCATGTAGTTACAATTCTTGATATAATATTTCACAGCAGGGCCTGTTCCCACGCCCAGCAAGAGTAACTATGAGGGCTTACAGTGTTCTGGTACCACCAACACCTAAGGCCCAATTTTCCACAGAGTGTATAGTGCAGGCCATATAGTATATACAGGAGGTCCCCTATTTTCAAAAATCCAACTTCCAAACGGAGGGAAACAACAGGAAATGAGAGGAAATGAGAGGACATCTACCCCTAGGAAGGGAAATTCTCTCCTGTAAGAGTTAATATGGGAAAAAGGTGTCTCCACTGATGCTTTATCACCAATCCTTGTTTCCCTTAAACCCCCAAATTTTCAAAATCCAATTGTCATTGGGACAGAAATTGAGGTGAAGTCTTTGAACAGGGGCACAGACAGCAAAACAAATGTTACAGGGGTGATGATAACCCTTCCCTATGTTATCCAAAAAGCTTAAAAATAGATTTTTTGGCTGGAGCTACACTTAAAAAATTTACCTGTTCCAAATTACAAACAGATTCAACTTAACCACCTCAATACTGGGCACTTTCGCCCCCTTCCTTCCCAGACCAATTTTCAGCTTTCAGCGCTCTCGCACTTTTAATGACAATTACTCAGTCATGCTACGCTGTACCCAAATGAAATTTTTATCATTTTGTTCGCACAAATAGAGCTTTCTTTTGGTGGTATTTATTCACGACTCCATTTTTTTTTCTTTGCGATATAAGCGCAAAAATAGTGGAAATTTGGAAAAAAAACAATATTTTCTTTTTTCTGTTTTAAAAGAAATCCAGTAAAATCGAATTTTGTCATAAATTTAAGCCAAAATGTATTCTGCTACATGTTTTTGATAAAAAAATCCTGTTAAGTGTATAATAATTGGTTTGTGTGATCACGGACATATGTACGCAAATGATCATGTACAGATGTGTGCAGGTGATCACGTACATATGTGTGCAGATTACCACTGGGACATGTGATTTTAGTGGGGCATATGTGGGGGACAGCTTTTTTTATAATTTGGGGACATGTGTTTTGGGAACATGTGTGTTTTACATTATGTGGGGACATGTGTGTGTTTTACATTATGTGGGGACATGTGTGTGTTTTACATGTATGTATTTACATGTGTGTTGACACTAGGTTGGTGATCAGTGAGTAAAAAGCTGTAAAAAACAGCTCATACTCACTGATCATCAGCCGGCTGCAGCGATCCGCTCTCCTCTCCTCCTCAGCGACAACTTCCGTGTGAGGAGAGGAGAGCTGATCGCCTACTAACCAGCTGTGTTTACATCACATGACGGCTGTGATTGGACACGGCCGTCATGTGATCAGGAGGGCCAATCACAGAGCCCTCCTGCCGATCCGAGATGCGCCGTGTCCGGGTGACACGAGCGCATCGGGATCTCGCCGCTGCGCGGGCACGCGCGCGCGATCCCGCTCCTTCTGAGGGACGTTCCTGAACGTCCACTCAGAAGGAGAGAGCGCCCACCCGGCCGTTTATGTACATTGGTCGGGTGGGAAGTAGTTAAGAACAAACCTACAGTCCCTGTCTTGTTTGGATCGCCTGTATACTGCTGTTCAGAGTATATAGGGCCTGGGGGCCCCACACCTTTTCTTTTTTTAATTTGGGTGCGGGGTTCCCCTTAATATCCATACAAGACCCAAAGGGCCTGGTAATGGGCTGGGGGTTACCCATACCGTTTTTCTCAATAATTTTCATCCATATTGCCGGGACCCGACATTACATTACAGCCGCAAGCAGTTTTAAATGACTTTTATTCCTTTAGAAATGTCATGACAAGTGTATTCAAGACTTACCCACATTTTACCTCTTACTGCTATACCATTTTACTCCAACCCCCATTTACCTTTTCATCTTAAATTAACGAGACCACACCATGCTACTGGAGTATAAATGGTCATAACAGCCTTTTTTATTAAACAAACTGAATAAATATCTCCAATAACCTTAAATATATATAACATATAACTTCAGTGCAAACAACCTGTTATTAACCCCAATCTGGTCAATGATGGAGCTACCCCCTTTTTACCACATATAAAACCAGTACACTGCGGGAACCATTTTCAACTTGATAGGCCTCCAGCTGTGCCGCTCGGAGACAACCCCTTGCCCACAGTGTAAACATACCGGTATTCCTTTTCGGGAATACACCGGAGGGGCCATACTATCGATGACCTCCCACCCCTTTTTACCACATTTTGTTTACTGCTACCATCACCGACCAACAGAAAACACAGCCACAGCCCGAAAGGATGGAACCTTATCCTTAAGGGCCCCTCCACACCCTCAATGCCCGTTGGATCCCGTCCTGCAGCCCCATGGTCCACAGGTCAGTCCCCACATCCGTTAGGTGAACACCATCCCTACGTAAATAGAGGCCTACATTAGTTTCCAGTTCTCTATGCTGGATCACTATGCCCCCCTGCTGCGCCAAAAACCTCCCCACCACTTTGTTAACACGTATACGTGCTTTGTTAAGCCGTTCAACAGACCTTGCCTTGCGCCAAGTTGTTCGTGCCACCATGTCGGACCATAGCAGCAGGGTATTGGGAAAAACCGTGCGGATATATAGCAAATCCGACTTGACATCTGCTATTAATTCTCTGACCATACGAACCCCTAAATCATTCCCTCCCGCGTGAATGACCAACACATCTGGTGGTCTGATTAACCACGCATAACGTTCCACTTCCATAACCACCCTACCCCACATCATACCCGGTCTCCCCAGCCACCTGATATATGCCTCTCTCCTCGATATTCCCAGTTTCCGCCCATCCGGTCTCGCATCACCTCTCCTGGCCCCCCAACACACATATGAGTGCCCAAGAATCCAAACAAGGCGCGGAGCACCTCCATCTGAAATGAAAAGATCACAAGCCAAGGTGACATCACTTATGACAAACCTGAAACAAAATCCCAATGTATCTGAACACCAAAAGCCCCCAACAAACCCCCCCCCTTTTTTTTTCTTTTATTCCATTATTAATTGAGGTCGTATGTAGGTGCGGAATCTTTTCGATTCCCATCTACCGATCCTCCTTACAGCTGCCTCATCCAACCCACATCTGGCAGCTTCAGTAGCCGCCCCAATGCGGAAGGAGTGTGAAGCGTAAGCCTTCCCATCCAAACCCATTTTCGTCAAACATTTTCGAAATACTGCTACAAATTGAAATTTAGATAAGTAAGACCCATCCTCATGACACAAGAATGGCCCTCCACCCATCGGCCTAACCCGTATAAATTCCTCGACCGCTCTTACCGGGCATACCGTGGATACTGGCAAAGCGAACAACCATACGTCCACACCTTTTCCCGTCTGATCCGTTTTTGACCGCCACAGTTGTAAACACACTTTATCCCTGTATGGCCGAACATCCTGCACCAAAATGCCACCCGCATCCCGCCGTGTCGGGCTAACCAGTTCCCCAATCCTGAACGCCCCAAAAAACGCCAATGAAAAAGCTTCCGTAAACAGCAAATATTCATAACTCGAAGAGCATACCGACACCAACTGCCCACAAATGGACACCAGGTTCGCAAAAGTGACAGGCCTTCGTGCATCTTTCCTTTTTTGTCCTTTTCTGTACCCCTTGAGGGCTTGCCTAACCCAAAAGTCTTTAGTCCAATCCTCCCCCCTTTTTAACTTGAAAAGGAATGACAAAGCAGCCATCTTCTTTTCAATAGATGACACCGCAACCCCGTTTTCCATATTTCTGGAAACAAAATACAGGACCAGCAATCTCACCTCATCCCCGTCCTTGTCCGCCCCAGCTTCCTGGATTAAACCCACCCATTCTCTCCATACCTTCACATAGGCCATCCAGGTGTGCTTACTCACTGACTGCTGGATCCATCCTGCGGCGACTCCAATGCCAGCTCCCAGATCCACTCCGGGCAAGGAATCCCTTCCTTCTCTGCTGCCGGAGCTAGTTCCCTGAACTTGTCCCACTGAAAGCGAGACAGCGAATCAGCCAGTGTATTTTCAATCCCCGGTATGTGCACAGCATATATAAAGGTATTCAACTGCAAGCATCGCAATACCAACTGTCGCATCAGCCTGATGACAGGTTGGGAAGACGCTGTCATGCGATTGACAACCTGGACAACCCCCATGTTATCACAATTCAGTCTCAACTTTAAATTCTGGCAAGACCGCCCCCATAACTCAATGGCCAGCACAACTGGAAACAGTTCCAACAGTACCAGGTTACGAAGAAACCCCACGATTTTAGCCAAGGGTCTGCACTCCATTTCCCTTGAAAATATGCTCCGTAACCCGTAGAACCCACCACGTCCGTAACTAATTCCACATCGAAGTTACTTACCGGACCTGACATCCACACTGATCTTCCGTTGTACACCGACAAAAATTGATACCATACCTTCAGGTCCTCCCGATTCTCCAGATTCAGCCTAATAAAATGTGTGGGGGCTTTTACTCCCGCCGTAGCTGCTGACAGCCGCCGACAAAATACCCTACCCATGGGTATGATCCTACAAGCGAAATTTAGCTTACCTAGAAATGACTGCAGGGTCCGCAATTGCACCTTCCGCATTCCATGAATCTCCCGGATCTCCTTCTGCAAATCCACTAACTTCTCCTGCGGTAACCTGCATTCCATTGCCATGGAGTCAATTACTATGCCCAAAAAACTAATCTCTGTTGTTGGGCCTTCCGTCTTTTCAGCTGCCAATGGAACTCCGAACCTTCCCGCAATGTGTTGCAACGTTGACAATAGAAGCGCACACACACTGGAGGAAGGGGGACCTATACAGAGGAAGTAATGGATAACCGAGTCCAGCCCCGACACATCCCTAATCACCCACTCCAAAAAGGAACTGAACGCTTCAAACATGGCACAAGAAATGGAGCAACCCATGGGCAAACATTTATCATAAACGTAAAACTGGTTCTGCCATTGGCAACCCAGCAGCCGAAAGCTGTCTGGATGCACTGGAAGTAGCCTAAACGCCGCTTCTATGTCGGATTTTGCCATCAGCGCCCCCTACCCATACCTCCTGACCCAACGCACCGCAGCATCAAAAGAAGTATAGGACACCGCGCATGCGTCAGGATCAATGAAATCGTTGACCGAGCCCCCTTTTGGAAAGGATAAGTGATGAACTAACCGAAATTTATTCGGCTCCTTTTTGGGCACCACACTCAGTGGGGACACCACCAAATCCGGTAATGGCTTTAACTCAAATGGCACCACCATGCGGCCTAATGCCACCTCTTTTGCTAATTTTTCTCCCACCACCCCTGGGTGTTGCAACGCTGATTTTAAATTCCGTGCCATAGGAGGAACCACCTCCAAGGAACACGGTATTTTGAACCCTTCCCGAAAACCTGCGGTAATTAGCGATGCCGCTTCCCTATCCAGATACTTACTTAGGAAAGGCAGCATCCTTTCCACCTTCACTGGCGTCATCCCTCTTGTTAACAGGCTCCCCGGTACATTTCCCTTTTTTAAAGCACCTGGCCAGTGTGTGGGCTCCCCCACACGCTGAGCATTCGTGCTTAAATTTGCACGAACCCCCAAACTTACAGTTTCCTTCATTGAATTGCCAGCACACTCCCCATTTTTTGCCGGCCGGTAGTCCTGAGGAGTGTGTACCCCCGGCCCCCCCTTGAAAAAACTGAGGCGAGGCCCTAGCCGAGGACATCAGTCTCATCCACAGGCTAATGTCCTTATGGTTCCAACGCAGAGCCGGACGAACCGCTCTGCGTTGTCGAAACTGCTCATCATAACGCAGCCAAGCCGTTCCCCCATAAACTCTGTGTGCCTCCCCAATAGCATCCATATAACAAAACAACCCCGAACAATGTTCGGGGTTCTTTTCGCCAATGACGCTGGCCATGATAGCGAACGCTTGTAACCAGTTAACAAACGTCAGTGGGATCAAGCTGTATCTCCTCTTCTCCTCGTCTTCCTTCTTGGAGTCATCAGGCTTAACCCTGTCCAGGTTAAACTTTTCCAACGGCAACAAGGAAAAAATCTCCACGTATTCCCCTTTGTAAATTTTTTCCCGCACCTCCTGTTTCAAATGCGCACCTAGCGGGCCTTCAAAACAGACATATACCTCGCATTTTGCCGCGTCTGCAATGTCCGTCCTTCCCGTAGCCTCCGCTGCCCCTTTTTCCCCGACTTTTCCTTACCTACCCCCGACTCTGGCGTCTTGTCAGTAGACACCCCTGTGGCTGATGAAACTTCTACCTCTCCCCCAGTGGACAAACCCCCGCCATTTCTTTGCGCTCCCTGGGATACCGCCCCTGTGGTCGCTTGTGGAGGTTGCTCCCCAAAACGCCCTACTAGCGCCCGCAGGCTCTCCAATAGCTCTTTAAGTTGTCCCCCTGACCCCAAACTGGCGGATCCTTCTTCCGCCACTTGCTGGTCATGACCCTGCCCCGTCCGTCGTGGCGAGTGGATGACTGCCCCTGCCGTACCCGTGGTAACCACACCCAATAAGTTTTGTAAAGCATTGGTAAAAGATAAATTATCGCTGGACTTACCGGGCTGACCTGGAGAATTCCCGACAGCCGCCAATCTGGTTTCCACCGCCATATCCTGCTGGCGTGTCTCCTCCTCACCTTCCTCCAACTCCTCATCTTCCGACCAGTCCCCTTGAACTGGGCATGCCGGCGTAGTGAGCCCCCCAGGTGCATTCCTCCTGGAGACCGTATGCACCCGCTGTGGTGTGACCTGTCTGACCTCCGAAACTCCGCCTCCCGACTGGATTCCACGTTGCCCTGGAATAGCTGCTACCGGGCCGGCCTGAGCATTCCTCTGTCTTCCATCCTGATGGTCCCTCCCCACGCCAGGTGACCGATGTCCACCTGCGGTGTCAGCCATGTCTCTCTGCCCTGGGCACTGCTGCGGCTGCTCTCCCCCTTCTGTCCTCCCCCCTCGGCTCGTGGAGAGCTGCTGGGCGATCCGCACGTTACGCATATCTGGGCACTGTAAGCGGGGAAGCGGCGCCATGCTGGCCCGTGGCCCCGCCCACCGCGCTGTGACCACGTTGTGTATTCCGCCCGGGCCTAGCAGCGACCGGCGGGAGGCTTCTCTAGGCCAGTGGAGCGGACTGTTCCCCCCTCGGGCTCCTGGCCTGGCGACCCGTTCGGCCGTCGGGTCCCGGCGAGTACCGCGCCGGAGGCCGCGATCTCCGCGCACGCACAGTCCCCTCACCTTCCATCGCCGAACTGCCTGCTTCGTCCTCAAGTAGTCCTGCAACCTGGCTATGAAGCCACTCCAGTCCCTTGGACGTCGCTGCCTGCTGCAAACGCGCCAAAATTAAATCGATCTCGGCCATTGCTGTAGAGGAGCAGAGAAAATCTGCCTCCTCGTGTCTCTTCCTGACCAACTACCCCCTTCCAGGCTCCGCTCCTCATGTATGGCCGCTCCCCCCAAGTTTCCTGCTGACTCCTCCCCACCAAAACACCAGCCAGCTTAACCCTATGTGTGTCACTAGACACACTGTCATGCCCGGCCCTGCACTATTCTTCTTTTCTTTTGTCGCTCCGGGCCTCACTTTTTGTGCAGGGACTGTTCTAAACACGGGAAACACGCGCCACTTTACAGGCATACTATAGACACCCCCCAGGTACGATATTTAAAGGGATGTTTCACTTTTATTTTTTCACTTTAAGCATCATTAAAATCACTGCTCCCGAAAAAACGTACGTTTTTAAAACTTTCTTTTCCATTGATACATGTCCCCTGGGGCAGGACCCGGGTCCCCAAACCCTTTTTAGGACAATAACTGACATACTAGCCTTTAAAATTCGCACTTTTGATTTCTCTTGTTCGAGTCCCATTATAGACTTTAACGGTGTTCGAATGTTCGTGCAAACTTTCGGTCCGTTCGCATGTTCTGGATACGAACCGAACCGGGGGGTGTTCGGCCCATCCCTAATGACCACCATATAACTAATGTAAATATCTCAAGAAATAGATAATACAAATAATTTCAGCTGTTTACCACTGGCCATCATTCTTATCATACTTAGTTGCACCTGCTTGACCAATTAGTGTGTATTGTTTGTAATTTTCTTAGCTGTTAAATGCAGCTTGGATGTTGTTTACTGGGCACAGTAATATAAATTCAGATGGGATAAGTTGTCTGATTATATTTCCATTCTATGTGTTACAAAGGAATGTCCAATTACTGGTCACCCTCATTGTACTTACAGTGCCTTGAAGAAGTATTCATACCCCTTGAAATTTTCCACATTTTGTCATGTTACAACCAAAAAGATAAATGTATTTTATTGGGATTTTATGTGATAGACCAACACAAAGTGGCACATCATTGTGAAGTGGAAGGAAAATGATAAATAGTTTTCAAAATGTTTTACAAATACATATGTGAAAAGTGTGGCGTGCATTTATATTCAGCCCCCCCGAGTCAATACTTTGTAGAACCACCTTTCTCTGCAACTACAGCTGTAAGTCTTTTTGGGATGTCTCTACCAGCTTTGAACATCTAGAGAGTGACATTTTTCCCCATTCTTCTTTGCAAAATAGCTCAAATTCTGTCAGATTGAATGAAGAGCGTCTGAACAGCAATTTGCAAGTCTTTCCACAGATTCTCAATTGGATTTAGGTCTGCACTTTGACTGGGTCATTCTAACACATAAATATGCTTTGATCTAAACCATTCCATTGTAGCTCTGGCTGTATGTTTAGGGTCGTTGTCCTGCTGGAAGGTGAACCTCCTTCCAGTCTCAAGTCTTTTGCAGACCCTAACAGGTTTTCTCCTAAGATCGACCTGTATTTGGCGCTACTTATCTTCCCATCAACTCTGACCAGCTTCCCTGTTGAAGAAAAGCATCCCCACAACATGATGCTGCCACCACCATGTTTCACGGTGGGGATGGTGTGTTCAGGGTGATGTCCAGTGTTAGTTTTCCACCACACATAACATTTTGCTTTTAGGCCAAAAAGTTCAATTTCAGTCTTATCTGACCAGAGCACCTTCTTCCACATGTTTGCTGTGTCCTCCACATGGCTTCTCGCAAACTGCAAATGGGACTTCTTATGGCTTTCTTTCAACAATGGCTTTCTTCTTTCCACTCTTCCATAAAGGCCAGATTTGTGGATTGCACGACTAATAGTTGTCCTGTGGACAGATTCTTCCACCTGAGCTGTGGATCTCTGCAGATTCTCCAGAGTTACCATGGGTCTCTTGGCTGCTTCTCTGATTAATTTCCTTGCCCAGTTTAGGTAGACGGCCATGTCTTGGTAGGTTTGCAGTTGTAAAAAAAAAAGTTGCAGTTATGCCACTTTCTTTCCATTTTCAGATGATGGATTGTACAGTGCTCCGTGAGATGTTCAAAGTTTGGGATTTTTTTTATAACCTAACCCTGCTTTAAACTTCTCCACAACTTTATCCCTGACCTGTCTGGTGTGTTCCTTGACCTTTGTGATGCTGTTTGTTCACCAAGGTTCTCTAACAAACCTCTGAGGGCTTCGCAGAACAGCTGTATTTAGACTGAGATTAAATTACACACAGGTGGACTCTCATGACTAATTAGGTGACTTCTGAAGGCAATTGGTTCCACTAGATTTTAGTTAGGGGTATCAGAGTAAAGGGGGCTGAATACAAATGCATGCCACATTTTTCAGATATTTATTTGTAAAACATTTTGAAAACCATTTATCATTTTCCTTCCACTTCACAATTATGTGCCACTTTGTGTTGGTCTATCACATAAAATCCCAATAAAATACATTTACGATTTTAGTTGTAACATGACAAAATATGGAAAATGTCAAGGGGTATGAATACTTTTTCAAGGCACTGTAGTCACATAAAGCTTGACCGATTACTGTATACATCTTGCATCTTAATCACTGAGTACAAAAATGTTGCAATTAGATGGATAATTTCTCTGATTCCAGTATCCGTTATCAGTGGCAGGAGAGGGATGCGGCAGGGACACATCGCATGGAGGTGACATCTGCACAAGCGGCGGGCTGGAGATAGGAGCGGTCAGGAGGGGGCTTGTCATTAGCCCACCATCCTGGGATGTGGAGGACTCTGTGCATCCTATGAAGGAATATTGAAAGCTTCCAGCCACCAACAGCTCCCCCCCAACCTCCCATCACTATTCCATCCCAGATGAAGTATCAATGTGCTGCCTGGAACTCTTCTTCAGTCATCCCCAGCTGGCACGGACATACATTACTACGTTATGAGTGCTTATATTTTACATGTTCCTACTGAATGAGAGTGAAGTTGGAGTCAGGCCGGCGATCATAGTGCTATTCCATCATTCGCCACAGGTTTGGGGATCATCCATAAAGCGCTGCAGGCTTTGCATTTGTTTGAAAGCCATCTGATTCCAGTAAGCACCCAATCTCACTGTTATCTCTTCTGTATCTTTTGGGGTGACCTTTCTGGAGTTAGTTCCACTGGATTTCTAGGTGCCCTTCTTGGAGTTTGTAAACACCTCCTGCACTCGTTAAGGAATTTAATTTGAGCACTAATTGCTTTTGACAAAGCTGTTTTTTCATTTGTATACATTGCATGGATTACTGTCTCATATGCGGGCTCTAAAGTCCCAATCCAGGCTCAGCATCGTTGTGTCCTGCAGCCCCTGCCAGCAGCTTACCGGCCATGGTAAAAGTACCAGCCATTAGGGTACTATATGCATGGGGAAACACATAAATCTTGGCCACAGAGCTCAGTGGAAGCAGCACCTCAATGAGACAAGTAGGCAGGAAAAGGCCCACACTCATCCTCATTCCTCACTTTCTGCATCTATGCCTTCCTGCAACATTCTCCTACTTCATCTGATACGAGAGTCAAGCCTTGAAGCTTAAAGCAACACTCATCAACACCCACACCACCATCTCCAGTAACAACCTTCCCATGCCAGGTTTTTGCTGGATCAAAAGAAAATAAATGTCCCCAAACCTTCTCATGGTCTGTATGCTAACTTGCAGTTCCATTCTTCTGCTTCTATATCAGCTGGAAAAAAACAGCCGCCTTCCTTTAGTGTATGGCCTGGGCAGTCCAATATTTACATTTTCCCACCCACCATCTCTAATTTTTTGTGTTTTCTTTTTTGTTAACCTTATTTAAAGATTTACATTTTTGAGAGAAAGGTAATACATGGTAAACAAACATTTTTCAATATACAGTTATATCATGAGGTTGGGTTATAGGAAATACTTGTTGCATATGCAGCTTATTAGGTAACATATATTTGTAGATTAAGCAGTGTTCAATGTTAAGGAAGTGACCCACAGGATTGTGGCCAAGTTTGGAGGTAGTGGAGTGGTTACCTTGTGAGATATGAAATTAAAGCGCATGAGTAGGAGTAGTCACTTTACCAATGTTTTGAATGGACATGGTTTACTTAGGTATTCTGACAGTAGAGTAAGGGTTGGCTTATTTATTTTAATAAACATATGGAGTACGTCCTGAGTAGGTGTGGGGAGGGTGGGGAACTGGGTAAAAGGAGTTAAGAAGAGAAAGTGCAAGAAATAGTGTGAGTGTAAGGTCCTGGTTGAGTCTTTGTCATAATCTTTTCGGAAATACACAGCACTCCAGATCCTCCCTTTCCTGGGGTGACTCATAGCACAATGATCTCCTGAGCAAAAGGGTAGATGCATCATAACTTTGGATCATGAGATACTCTGGGTGAGCTCTGATATATACCCAACAACTACCATGTGGAGATGTAGAGTGATATGCTGTCTCTGCTACCGTGAACAGCTTTTCTATCTAAGATACGTGGTCTACATGGTTTTCATGGTCTACATGAAGAAGCCATTCCATCATATCAAGTATAGAGGTAGATTTCCATGAAGTTAGTTTGGTTAAGTAAATGGCATTGATGAAAATAGGTCCATTGAAGCACGGAGCTTTCTGTTAAGAGGCTATTGATAAGAGGCATATTCCACTCTTGTCATCATTTAGAAAAAAGGTCTGTAGAAAAAAACAACAAATTGCAGCCAGCAATAATTGATAAATATGCCTTGTGAAAAAAACACATGCAGCCTGTTATCACTTTGTGCAGGAGTCTCCAAAGGGGGATTCTGATGGAAAAGAAGGAGGCTCTGTGGCTGTGAATGCACATAGTGCCTATGGACACACAGACTGTCTTGGGATCGAGCCTGCATGTTTTCCTAGACACAGAAGAGGAGGAGCCAGGTTTGTTGGTGGGGAACCATAGAAGAGGAGGTTCGGGGCTGCTTTGAGCAATACAATTGAGCACCACAGAGCATGTAAGTATACAATGTTTATTATTTTAGGAAAAAAATAACAAACACTATAAAAACTTTATTAAAATGGTATATGGTCCCATCCAGAGTAGCTAAGATAAGCTCACAAGCTTCTCCAAATTGCTTTGGAAGCTGCGGCCCGATGGGTACTATGATCCATATTTGATGGTTATGCCCTAAGGTAACTAGGTTTTGGAATTAAATATTTAACCTACGGTAATTTGCTAGGTAACAGGAGTGAACATTCCCAAATCTCCAGAGATTGCTCTCTTCCAGAAGCTGGATACTGATGTCCCTAGAAAAACAGGTCATTTGGCCTCATACAGGATTTTAGTTGCAAGAATCACAATTGTGCAATGTTGGAACCAGTCAGTAATAACCTCCGATTATGTCATACAAACATTAACATGACTCATGATTAATGATAAACTTTCTTGTATCCTCCATGATAACCAAACTAAGTTTTAAAAGATGTGGCAACTGTACAGTACAATATCTGTCAGTGAATGAGTGAGGTTTGGGAGATATTCTCTTCGCTGCTCCTTCTTTTCTTTTCTTTAGTCCTTTTATTCCTCCTATCTTTCCTTCCCGCTTAGGCTAATCTATTACCTACTGTTTTTCACAATGTGGCTAGCTTAATTATATACAGTAAATACAAGTGTTGCACCATGTTCTTTATAATACTCCAACCTCATCCTTTGAGATTGACAAGAGATTTAATAGGGTAAAATAAATTGTTGCAGATTCATATATACACACACATCATCTAAATGGCACAATGCAGTGTAAACAATGGTAAAAAACACATGATCATTTGGTTGTAGATAATGAGTCTAAGTAGGTTCCTATCAGTAGGCATGGGAATGGATCCTATAAGTCCGACGCGCTTCGTGGATAAAACCACTCTTCAGGGGCTGATGCATGCAACTCTATAAAAAACAACAAAACATGAGTAGACCAGTATGATCGAACATTATACCCCTCAACGGAGAGAATGTGTACGAGAGAAGAGGGAGAGAGTTACTCATCCCTCTGAGTACCTACATCATGATAAGTCTGGAAAAAGGGGGAAAAGGAATCAGAGGCTGTCCAAATTATCGGTGTCTGATTCCTCTCTCTTGTACACATTCTCTCCGTTGAGGGGTATAATGTTCGATCATACTGGTCTACTCATGTTTTGTTGTTTTTTATAGAGTTGCATGCATCTGCCCCTGAAGAGTGGTTTTATCCACGAAAAGCGTCGGGCTTATAGGATCTATTCCCATGCCTACTGATAGGAACCTACTTAGACTCATTATCTACAACCAAATGATCATGTGTTTTTTACCATTGTTTACACTGCATAGTGCCATTTAGATGATGTGTGTATATATATGAATCTGCAACAATTCATTTTACCCTATTAAATCTCTTGTCAATTTTATATGCCGTCCCTTTGATATGTATATGTAATGTATCCATGAGGTCAATACCATGTATTTGTGTGTATACATATTAAAACTTTTCTACTATGTGCATCATTGTTATCTATTGTCAGACTCAATATGCCAATTAAATATACTTTCTAATCATCTCACCCCCACAAATCAATAGCCTCATTCAAAGTCCCACCTTCCTTTTTCTTATACAATGCTATTCTTGTCTTTTATTGCGGTAAAGCACAGCAAGCCATTTTCACCACTTTCTATTGGCATTGTACATGCTGATGTTTATTTAAATCTTATGACATATGTAGCACCCCCTGTAACGAAACAACCCACACTCCACTTGAGTGCTTCCATCATATACCGCTTCCTCCAGTCTGAACATAGATATTGAATATTATAGCCACTTGTAACCAAGAACTAGGCAGGACTCGTTTTGGCTGCTGAAATGGAACATGAACTGTTTATTTGAACAAAAGGCACACAGATATACACTCAGGGGAAATCCCCCTTCTTTTGCATAATGAAACAGGGAAGGGTAGACTTTACCTCCACCAGTAGCATAACACAGGTGTATTCAAACTTCTCATCAGTAGACTGTCTTTGGGAGGGGCTGCTGGAGAAATCATCCCCTCCCCTCTCACTGCTAATCCACAGAGACATATACGTCTCATAATAGGTTGCTCCCAAGGCAGACACAAACAATAGAACAATGGGATACAGCCACACCTCAAAGAATCTAGTAGAGTCTAGAACAGTATATGAGACAATATACAATTGAAAGGCCTGGCATGGATTTGGGGGGGGGGCCACGCCATTTATTTTTTTTTGAATGTTGGCATTTTTAAATTTTTTATTTATCTATATTGCCGGGAGCCGCCAATACATTACAGCCACAAGCAATTTTAAATTTTTTCCTTTAGAAACGTTATTTTGCTGCGGTACTGTAATAAACATCAGAAAGATGCGCTACTTTAGAGGCAGACCTAGGGGACCTCCAGGTACGATATTTAAAAGAACATTTCATTTTTATTGTTTCACTTTAAGCAATATTAAAATCACTGCACCTGAAAAAAATGTAGTTTTTAAACCTTTTTTTGCATTGATACATGTCCCCTAGGGCAGGACCCGGGTCCCCATACACTTTTTATGGCGATAACTTGCATATAAGCCTTTAAAATGAGCACTTTTGATTTTTCATGTTCGTGTCCCATAGACTTTAACAGTGTTCACATGTTCGCACAAATTTTTTGCCTGTTCGCATGTTCTGGTATGAACCAAACCGGGGGGTGTTCTGCTCATCCCTATTGCCTATGTATGTTGGTTCATGTAATCTGTTCACTGGTATTTATTGAACTGTTAATGGTTGTTAAATAAAGGGCTGCTGTGGCCAATTTAAACCCATGTCAAGCAGTCCAAATTGTTACTTAGTGCTAGGAGGTACCATGGTAAGGATAGGATTTGACAAATGTATCCGTCATGTTTGTGAGAGACATATTCAGATATAACTTAATCTTTTTTCCCCAGGCTCTGTCAGGATAACAGTCACACAGAATACATATTTCTCAAGTGATCGAGTAATGACCATCTGGGGCTCCCTGGAGGTGGAAGACATTGAGACACTGGCAGCCCACAATAATTCGAGGCAAATTGAATTCAAGCAAAGATGGTCAAAGGGAAACCTGAATGACACTGACTGGAAGTTTTTCAATATGTTTTTAATACGTTATTTAAAAAATTTTAAATACCACGTGGGAAATATCACTGACAAAGTTGGGATTAAAGGTAACAGAGTATATGGTTATATAAATAAATTGTAATTATTAGATTCCTCTTAGAGAAGGTATCCAGCTACAAAAAATGTAGGGAAGTTCCCATAGACCAGAAGTCCAGTGATTAAAGAGGCACTGTAATATTGCCCATTCTGGGCACAGTGACAGTACCTCCTGGTCACCCCACAATCACCCATCTGTGCTACCCCACCACTCTGCCCATTCAGACAGAGCCTTGGCTGCATTGTTCTAATGGTGCATAGTTTATGGGTATTGGGAAGCATGGGATATTGCCCAGTTGATAATTTTCCAGCTTGAGCAGTCAGTCATTAGGTCTGAGCTCTATCATGTGAAGGGGACAGAGAGGTCAATTATGCAGATAGGCTCCAATATTGGAGCTTACCCAGCAAGGGAGTGCTGGACAGGCAAGTATACCTAACTGGAGCAGGGCGGGCTATCACTCTGCCCTGAATGGGGAGGTAACAATGTCTATTTACAGTAAATACCCTGGACTCAGTACAGTAGTTTTCACGTATGGTTTAAAATGGCACTGGTCTATGTTCAGAGGTGGACTGGGAACCTTCGGCCTATAAAGTGTTCCACGATGCTGCATTAATTGGTGGCCATGGTGAAAACTGAGTGTTTCTGAAGGACATGATTCATGGTGATACACCTTTTTACATCTTCCAGCATCAGTTTACTTTGCAACGCTCAACATTTGTCCACATGACATCTCTGATGGTAGAGATGTACTTCTGAACAGGAAGCAGGTAGCCATAAAAAGCCCAGTCACTGACTGCAGGTCCTGCTCTGATCGATATTTTAATGAGGGAGTATCACCACTCAGGGCCACCAGCCCAACATAACTTATTAGTACTGGCATTACTCCTCAGCCCAAGGCTTCCTTGTCTTGCCCATTAATATAACGTTGGAGGGCCAAGGGGCCCTTTAAAGGGAAACTGACATTGTTTTGCAGGGGAAAAACTGTCCCACTGGCTTTCTCTGAAACTTTGACTTAGGGGTTTATTTACTAAAGACAAATAGATTGTGTACTTTGCAAAGTGCAGTCACACTCTGCAAATGCAGTTGCTCCAGGGAGTAATAAATTAACAGAAGTTCTTTTGACTTCCATCATCCAATCATGTGCAAGTAAAAATGCTGTTTTTTTTTTTTTTTCCTTGCATGTGATTAAGTATTCTTTGCAAAGCTTTACCTCATTTACTAAGCTCTGGAGCAACTGGACTTGCAGGGTGCAACTGCACGTACAAAGTGCACAGTCTATTTGCCTTTAGTAAATCAACCCTTTAATCTTCTGATAAGGGAGGAGTCACTGTTTTGACTTATTCCATTGTGTGTACATTACAGCTTGAGCTAACAGGAGCTGTAAACAATTGTTTAATTTTCCAAAAGTTAAGGAGAACTTGGAGAGAAGCATAGAAAACATGAAAGAAGCATGAAGTTCTATCTGCTGGCTAGATAGAACACTACATATAATTTGTGTGGCATATTTAGTTATATTTTTTCCTAGTTGCATGCATTTCGTTATATATTATGGTCACAACATCAATATTCACTCCCTTGGAGGGGAGATTTAAACCCAAATCACTAAAATTTTATAAGATATAACATCTTTGGGGGGATTGTACCTGATTTGGAACGAAGTCCCTCTGTCCCTCAGCCCCCCTCATTTGTCCCTCCTTTTGGTCTGATCTATATAGTTGTATATAAAATGCATTTTTTATCTTTCAAAAGTGTTTCCCAGTGCTAAACCTTACATTCAATTTCTAAATTGCTGCATTTGTAAATTTCAAAAGCCATTATAAAGGAATAATAGTGGTAAAAAAAAGCACTTGTGGGTTGAACTAATCACTTTTTTTGTATACTTCTCCTTTAAGGGGGCGTGACAGGAGGTGTGTCCTATGCAACATAATTTGCTAATAAGTGTCCCTCGCTCCCATCTCAAAAATTTGGGAGGTATGATAATGCTGTAGGTGCATATAGCCAGGAAGTGACTGAAAGAGGTGGGAGGACAGCAGGACTGTATTTTGGGAAAATGTAATAGCGCTTTAGCAAAAGGTTTAACTATATTTTGGTCAGGAACTTGTTCTCAACATATATAGCTTCACCAATGCATAACATTCAGAAGTCTGAAAATATTAGTACCTAAATTAACTGAGATCCAATTCACCTCAGGTGCAACCCTAATCCAGTGCTGGATAGTATGTTCCTCATCCATGGATGACCTTAAGGATTTCGCGTACAGAGTGGCTCTGGATGGAGAAGATCTGGCATCCTTAAATGTTTCAGAGGGAGTTTGGGTTGCTGGCAGTGCCCCTCACTCTCGGGATGCACAGAGGTTCATGCAGAAGGACAGACTCACAACGGTGTCCATTATTAACATACTGAAACACCAATGTCATTTGCTGGCCCTTACATATTCAGCTGTGGGAAAGGAGGCGTATTCAAGAAAGAGTAAGTAACAATAGTGTATGCCTAAAGCTTTAACTCAAAAACAAAAATTTTATATTTTGTAACTTATCTGTTTTCTGTTTCCGTATTTTCACCTATTGAGATTGCAATGAACATACTTCCTGTCCTAGGATGACAACGTTTACTTACCATACTCTATCAAGACTATGGAAACAACTCAAAATTTTGGATTTTTCTTCTCACATTTAGCTCCAGTTACAATGGTCACCAGAATATCTAAAGAGGGTAAATCTCCTCATGGGAATCATACAGCAATTAAAACATGATAGGAGTTCCAATCATTCATTATTACTACCAATCCAAAATTACAAAAAATATTTAACCAGTGTGGTGCGGCATCAGTAAAGACTCAAGGGTTGATTTACTAAAACTGTAGTACTCTGAATCTGGGTCAGCTGTGCATGTTAGCCAAATAGCTTCTAACTTCACCTTGTTCAATTAAGCTTTGACAAAAAAAAAATGGAAGTTGATTGGCTTCTAATCAGAGCTGCACCAGATTTTACACTCTTCAGTAAATCAGCCCCTCAGAGTCCAGTTACAGAAAAAATAATAAATTAGATACGCTGCGCTAAAAACTAATAATAGCGTACACTGATACTATGTGTAATACCTCCCAGTTCAAAAATCAAATCAAATAGGAAAAAAATAAATAAATATCGGATAAGTGAATACATAAAATAAATGCATATGGCATACAATAAAAACTACATTTAAAGTGCCTGGTGCATAACTGTGCTCAAAACAGGCGTAAACAAATAATACACCAAAAGTACTCCTGTGCTGGTATAAAGTGTACAAATATGTCATTAACCTCTTGCTTACTGGGCACTTAAACCCCCCTCCTGACCAGACCAATTTTTAGCTTTCAGCGCTGTCGCACTTTGAATGACAAATGCGTGGTCATGCTGCACTGTACTCAAATGAAATTTTTATCATTTTTTTCACACAAATAGAGCTTTCTTTTGGTGGTATTTAATCACCACTTGGGTTTTTATTTTTTGCTAAACAGACAAAAAAAAGACAACAAATTTTGAAAAAAAAAAAAAACATGTTTAATAGTTTGTTATAAAATTTTGCAAACAGGTAATTTTTCTCCTTCATTGATATTCGCTGATGAGGCTGCACTGATGGGCACTGATAAGCTTCACTGATGGGCACAGATAAGGCGACACTGATAAGAAGGCACTGGGTGGAACTGGTGGGTGGCACTGATGTCATGATGGGCACTTGTAGGTGGCACTGATGGGCATTGGTAGGTGGAACTGGTAGGTGATATTGATAGGCAGCACTGGTGATGACCCACTGTGGGAGCTGATAGGTGGCACTGGTGGGCACTGGTAGGTGAGGCTAGTGGGCACAGAAGCCTCTCCGCGATCGGGACCGATGTCCCTCTCGCAGCCGCCAGTGATCGGCTTTCTTTTTCTCCTCACGCTATCAGCGTGAGGAGACAAAATAGCCGATTACCGCCTCTGTTTAGGTCAAATGATCAGCTGTCAATGGCTGAAAGCTGATGACGTGGTAAGGGGTCGGGATCGACCCCTTACTCAGATCTGTGATCAGGCGAGTCTCATAGACTCACTGATCACGGAGCGCGTCACGCGCCCCCTGCAGGGGGCGCGCAGGATGCTCAAGCATGGGTGGAGGTCCAGGGAACAACAGCAATACAGGAAAAATTGGTGGTTCAGGTTATATGACAAAGTGCTCATGTGCATATGACTAACATCCAACTGAGTTGCTGATAACGTGATGATAGTCCGTGTAATTCAGAAACAATTAATTTAATATCTGATCCAAGACGTGCTAGGGTGTCATCATCCAGGTGCCCCCCTTAGGTAATAAATGCTCACCTTGGAGCGTGCGACTTTGCAATTAAGCTAAGTCAAAGCACGCATGTTAACCACCTCTGGGCTCTTTAATAGTATTAGGCTCCTTAGTTCCTCAGCATATCCATCCGGGATATATGAAAGGAAAACTCGTTAGTGCAATAAAGTTTTAAACAATTTATTTACTAAAGCAAAAATCCCCTTCTGGGGTACTCACACAGATCGGATGCGCCCGTGCACCATTCTATAATGAACATAAACAAGGTATACCAAGTTGGTATCGGGATGATATGAGCGTCCTCCTTAGCTCACAAGCTGCCTGCCGTGCCGTCCTGACCCCTCCCCAATGTGCATCGATACAGGGCTATTGTATCTACTTCAGGGGGAAAAAGCTTTGACAAAAGAAGAACCTGGAAGCTGATTGGCTTCTAATCACAGCTGCACTAGATTTTACACTCTTCAGTTTAAGTAAATCAGCCCCTCAGAGTCCAGTTACAGAAAAAAGAACTGTATTGAAATTGAAGTTCAGTAATGCACAACAAGCCCGGCAGGAAGACACCCTGACCGGGCACACTCACAGGATGTACAGCGATGAGTAATAGCAGTAGGTCTCAGGAGTGCCAACATCGTCTGTATCAAGGGGCAGGATGCAGCCTGGCTAGTCAGTACCCAAGTGGGGTGAATTCCAGGGTGAATGTAGGGCAGCCATCAGAAATTTTGGGCCCCTTACATAGCTTTAAGCCTGCCCCCCCCCCCCGAGCCTGACCACCAACATTTCCCAGGGCAACACCGGCCACCTCACCTTTACGCACTCAGCCCCCCCCTCAACTAAATCCTGTATATATGTCAGCCCTCCTATCACCTGTATATATGTCAGAGCCCCCCCCCACACACCTGTATATATGTCAGCCCCCCACACACACCTGTATATATATCAGCCCCCACACACACACCTGTATATATGTCAGCCCCACCCCCCACTTGTATATATCAGCCCATATGTCAGCCCCCCAACACACCTGTATATATGTCAGCGCCCCACACACACCTGTATATATGTCAGTGCCCCCACACACCTGTATATATGTCAGCCATCCACACACACCTGTATATATGTCAGTGCCCCACACACACCTGTATATATGTCAGCCCACACCTGTATATATATCAGCCCCCCCCACACACACCTGTATATATGTCAGCGCCCCTCCACACACCTGTATATATGTCAGCCCCACCTGTATATATCAGCCCCCCCCACACCTATATATATATATATATATGTCAGCCCCCCACACACACCTGTATATATGTCAGCCCCCCCCACACACACCTGTATATGTCAGCCCCCCCACACCTGTATATATGTCAGCGCCTCCCCCCACACACCTGTATATATGTCAGCGCCTCCCCCCACACACCTGTATATATGTCAGCCCCCACACACACACCTGTATATATGTCAGCCCCCCCACATACAGGGCCGATCCTGGGGGGGAGTGTGTAGGGTGCACCGCAGAGGAGGGGGCGACAAAGTGCCAGGGCACTGTCAGTTCCGAGTGTGCACCTCCACCGCCCACTCAGCAGCCCGCCAGCGTGCTTGCTGCAGAGTTTACATTCCCCTTCTCGCCTGCTCCACAATTCCTATGTTGCAATGTGCACATCCCATGCCCACTGTATAGCCCGTATGAGGAGGGAGGAGGAGGTAGGCTAGGTCTGCCCCACCTCCTCCCCATGTCCCCCTATGCCCACCCACAACCCCAACGTGCAGCCAATCTGTGCCTGGAAGGGGGTGTGGGCGGGAGATTTCAAAGCAGCCAGAGATCCTGTCCTGATGTCGCTGCCTGTGCCTCTGAATACAATGCAGCATGTCACCCCTGGGTGAGTGATCTCCCCCACTCTCTTCCCTAAATGTGCCATAGCCTGCCAGCCTTTCATGTGCCAGTCTTCCTGCCTCCCATGTGTCATAGTCTTCCTGCTTCCCATATGCCAGCCTTCCATGTGCCATAATCTTTCAGCCTTCCATGTGCCATAGTCTTCCAGCCTTCCATGTGCCATAGTGCTCCTTCCTGCCTTCCATGTGCCATTAGGTTTTGCCTAGGGTGTGAAAAATCCTTGCACCAGCCCTGTTGCAATGCCAGGTGAGTGGTGCGACGCCGCCCTCTGGGTGCAGGCATCTCCTCATTGTGAGTGGGTGGCCCTGCGGAAGGAGGCTGCATCCGCCTTGAAGGTGAACACTGAGGGCAGCTGGGAGCCCCCGGAAAGAGAGAAGAACTTCACAGCCTCCTGGACCCCTGAAGTGGCGCTCAGAAGCATCCCCTCCTCTTCGCTCCAGCATCAGCAGTGAGGCCTAAAGGACAAGGACGAGCGGGAGGCGCAAGCTTCCAGGGAGCTGCTGGAAGAAGCAGCAGAGCACCTCCTGGATCAAGAAGGTACTGGGCATCATACACCAATACGGACCTACCTGCAGATACAGACTGGGATAGGGGGGCAGAGGAGGGACTGCGGATAGGGACAGGGCTATGGGCCTCTCTTATCTCTCCCCCCGTCTACCAGCCCCCCTCTTTCTAAGTGCAGCTCTCTGTCCACCAGCCTCCTTCTCTCTCAGCCCCTCCCTCTCTCTCATTCCCCACCTCTCTCTGAGACCTACCTCTCGCTCATCTACCCTCTCTCTGAGACCCCCTTTCTCTCTCTCTGCTCCGTTCTCTGTCCACCAGCCTCCCTCTTTCTCAGCCCCTCCCTCTCTTTTAGACCCTCCCACTCTCTGAGCCCCACCTTTCTCTGAGACCCCCCTCTCACTCAGCCACCCTCTCTCTGAGACTGCCCTTTCTGTCAGCCCCCCTCTCTATCAGCGCCCCTCTCTCTCAGCCCCCCTCTCCGCCCACCACCCTCTCTCTCAGCTCCCTCTCTGTCAACCCACCTTCTCTCTATCAGCCCCTCCCCTCTAAGCCCATCCCTCTTGCTCAGCCCACCTCTCTCTCTCAGCAACCCTCTTTCTGAACCTCTTTCTTTCTCTCTCTCTCTCTCTCTCTCTTAACCCACCCCTCTCTCTCAGCCACCCTCTCTCTGAACCACTCTCTCTCAACCCCCCTCTCTCAGCCACCCTTCTCTCTCTCGGCCCCCCTCTCTCTCTAGTAGAGATGGAGTGCTATTTAGTGTGGAGAGGGGTATCTAGGGGTGTAATCAGGGTAGTGGTATCTGGGCGTTGTGACAAGGGTGGGGTGGGTTATCTGGGGTGTGATCAGAGTGGGGGGTATTTGGGGGTGTAATCAGTGTAGGGGTATCTGGGTGTGTGTGATCAGATTAGGGGGTATCTGGGGTTGTAATCAGGGTTGGGGTATCTAGGGAGGTGTGATCAGGGTGGGAGTATTTGGGGGTGTGATCTGGGAGTTTGCTTATGGGGGGAACCCAGCCATTGGAAGTTTCAGTTGGCCTCAGCTGCCTGTAGCCAGTGAGGGGAAGTGAGGAATGTATAACCCCACCCCCTCATTACACACTGCTGTTTAGTGGAAGTTCAGCAGAGCTCCATTTTCAGTGGTATGTGATGTCCTTCACGTTGTGCCCCATCACATTACAGGTGCACTGTGAAGGAGGTACCAGCTTGGTTTTAGACAGGAAGTAGCAAGAGGATGGTGCGAATGGGCTGGGGGGGGATCAGCAAAATGCATCTTTGCCTATGTATGTCAAAAAGCCTTGCACCGGCCCTGAGTGCCAGAGTGCTCCCCTCCCTCCTTCTCTACTTGTGTATGTCATACGCACCTCACAAGCTTTGGTCTGAAATGTCCGGCGGTGCTGTAACAAAGTCCCCCCTCCTAGACCGGCTCCTGTGATAGACGGAACACTGATTCAAAGCCAAGAAATTGAATCAGTGTGACTTGTACCATAGGAGCCGTGAGGCGGCCTAGGAAGGAAGGACTTTGTTACAGTGGCCGCCCGGGCAATTCAAATCCATGCTCCCTGACAGCAGGAGATTGCCGCTCTTTGTGATCCAGGGACACTGGTAGGCTGAATTCGGTAGGCACTTGTAGGCTGAATTTGATGGGCACTGGTAGGCTGAATTTGATGGGCACTGGTAGGCTGAATTTGATGGGCGTTGATGAGGCTGCATTTGGTGGGCACTGATAAGGCTGCATTTGGTGGGCACTGGTAGGCTTCATTTGATGGGAACTGATAAGGCTACATTTGGGGGGCACTGATAAGGCTGCATTTGGTGGGCACTGATAAACTGCATTTGGTGGGCACCGGTAGGCTGCATTTAATGGGCGCCGATAGATTGCATTTAATGGGCATTGGTAGGCTGCATTTGGTGGGCACTGGTAGGCTGCATTTGGTGGACATTGATAAGGCTGCATTTGGTGGGCACTGGTAGGCTGCATTTGGTGGGCACTGGTAGGCTGCATTTGGTGGGCACTGGTAGGCTGCATTTGGTGGGCACTGGTAGGCTGCATTTGGTGGACATTGATAAGGCTGCATTTGGTGGGCACTGGTAGGCTGCATTTGGTGGGCACTGGTAGGCTGCATTTAGTGGGCACTGGTAGGCTGCATTTTGTGGGCACTGCTAAGCTGTAATTGGTGGGCACTGGTAGGCTGCATTAATCTCTTGTATCACTTCCGCAGTTTCTGACTATCTCTTGTATCATGTCTGCAGTCTCTGACCATCTCCTATATTATGTCTGCAGCTCTGACCATCTCTTGTATCATGTCTGCAGTCTTTCTAACAGAGGCCCTCTCTCTGTGTCCATTAGAGAGACATTTCCATAGAAACATTTGTAAAGGGGAGAAGTTAGTAAGAAGACTACGCCCATGTGGGGGTGCCAGAAATATTTCTGCACCTAGGCATCTGTGACCCTAAGATCGGCCCTGCCCACATACCTGTATATATGTCAGCCCCCACCACACACCTGTATATATATCAGCGCCCCCAGACACCTGTATATGTGTCAGCGCCCCCCCCCACACCTGTATATATATCAGCACCCCCCCACATACCAGTATATATGTCAGCACCCCCCACATACCTGTATATATGTCAGCACCCCCCACATACCTGTATATATGTCAGCACCCCCCACATACCTGTATATATGTCAGCACCCCCCACATACCTGTATATATGTCAGCCCCCACCACACACCTGTATATATATCAGCGCCCCCAGACACCTGTATATGTGTCAGCGCCCCCCCCCACACCTGTATATATATCAGCACCCCCCCACATACCAGTATATATGTCAGCACCCCCCCACATACCTGTATATATGTCAGCACCCCCCACATACCTGTATATATGTCAGCACCCCCCACATACCTGTATATATGTCAGCACCCCCCACATACCTGTATATATGTCAGCACCCCCCACACACCTGTATATATGTCAGCCCCCCACACACTTGTATATATATAAGCCCCCCTCACACCTGTATATATGTCAGCCCCCCCACACACACCTGTATATATAGAAACAAGATGAAGCTGCGCTAAGAATAAATGATGCAAAAACAGACCATTAGAATTGGGCCAATGCGTGTAACAATAGTGAACGGTAAAAGCAACTCTGTACTGGGGAGGCAGATAAACCCCAATGGTAATACCAAGTGAATAAAACACACAAAAATTATATTAACAAAAATAGGTGTATATAAGGATGGGTTAATAAAACCCAATAACTAAATTAATAGCAAGAATTAAGTGATAAATATGAAAAATGATGAATCATGATGATAAAAAACAATAAAAGTGAGTCCATATATCATATGAAATCAAATGAAAAAAACAACAAAATAGTCCATGCACAATGTGTATACTTGATCACGGTGAAAGGAAATCAAATCAAACCACCACAGAATCGTGCAGGGAATAGGAAAGATGCCTCCACCTACAAACACACTGCCGCTTACCGGAACTATGTGGTCCCTTATGACAATGGGACCCAGGAGCGCAAGTGGCTAACAACCCAGCCTGGGGTCTCAATGGCAGACATATAGCTCCTCAAGGTTAAATTAGATGAGTTCAGTATGTGGTGAAAATCGCCAGTCCTGGAGTTTCATAAACGTTCTGTTTGGCGTCCTATTCTCCCTTTGCAGCCAGGGGCACTGGTGTGATCTTACAGGGATCCAGAGGAGGCTGGGAACCAGGAAGCAGGAAACAAAAAGCAGCTGGTCGTGACTTCACAGGAACAGGAAATGTGATTATTCACAGTGGCAAGGAATGGTAATGCATTTCGAAGTTACTGCTTCTTCATCAGACCAGTCCCAGATACCTGCTAGCACCTGCATTTTGCCCCTATGCCCAGCCCAGTCCACCCAAGTGCATTATCGATCGATCACTATCACTTACAAAACACAACACACATAACTGCAGCATTCGCAGAGTCAGGCCTGATCCCTGCGATCGCTAACAGTCTTTTTGGTAGCATTTTGATACAGTTGCTGACAGCCTAGGAGCTTTTTTACCTGTGAGTCTCACTACTGTACCAGTAAATTTAGAGACCAAAATGTAAAATCAAAGGTACAGTAGTGAAGAAGCCTACACGTTTCTGAGCATGACAGATAGTGAAAAGGAAGTCACTCATCTGTCAGATTCAGGCTCAGAATACGATCCTGTAGACGACAGCGGCTCCATCACAAATAGCTCTGACGACAGAGTTGTGGTCCTTGCCAAGGTCAGGCGTACCAGACCCCGATCTTCTGCTGTTGAGGTGCAAGAACCGCAGGGCTCTCGTATGGAGCAGAGAAGTACTAGCGCCGCTATTCCTTCTGGTGAACTGGCAAGCACCAGTGGCCTAGTACACCCCGGTCGTAGTCCAACCAGTATTGGAATAACACTTGGTGACGTGGCGAGTCCCATAAGTGCAGTTCAAGCTGGCGAGGTGGCAAGCACAAGTAGTGTCCCGCTGCCACCAAGAAGACAAAGACAGGCCCATCGTTCCCATAGTGTCCTTCCTGCAGAATTCACCAATCCGAATTGGGAGCCCACCACTTCTGCAGCACCCGTACTTCCCCCATTCACTGGCCAACCTGGCATTTCACTGGAAACAATTGATTTTACGTCACTTGATTTTTATTCGCTGTTTTTCATCGAAGATCTCTGTAGATCTATTGTGGACCAAAGCAATTTTTATGCTGGTCAATACATCGCCACTAATCCCCAGTCCTCCCTTGCCAGAAATTGGAAACCAATTACGAAGTTTCCGAATTTAAGACCTTTCTGGGCCTATCCCTCGACATGCATAGTTGCCAACATTGTGAAAAAAATTTTAGGGGCACTTTTTTGGCTGTAGGCGGAGTCTTGTTATAATTAGGGGGCAGGGCATGCGTTTGTGGGCGTGGCACAGGGGGAAAGTAAAAATGTGGCGCGCTGCGAAAAATGGGCGTGGTTTACACTAAATAGTGGGCGTGTCTTGTTTGTGTAGCCGCTGCCATTTTTTAGCAAAAACATTCCCGATTTTCTCGGGACAAACTCAAAACCCTGGAAAAATTATCGGGACGAGCTTAAATCGGGACGAGGGTCCCAAATTCGGGATTGTCCCGGGAAAATCGGGACTGTTGGCAACTATGGACATGGGCATAACTAAAAAGAGTGAGTTGCGGTCATATTGGTCCACTGACCCAATTCACCATATGCCCGTGTTCTCTGCTTCCATGACCAGGGCATGATACGAGCAGATCTTGCGGTTCATGCACTTCAACAACAAGGAACTCTGTCCTCGTGGAGACCCTGGATACATTCGGCTCTACAAAATTCGGCCCCTCGTTAACCACTTCAACCAATGTTTTGCAGCCTTGTTTACTCCATCAAATTGTCTGCGTTGATGAGTCCCTGATTAAGTTTTCTTGTATTTCAAACAGTATCTTCCCAGCAAGCGTGCCAGATATGGGGTCAAGATGTATAAGCTCTGTGACAGGGCCAGAGGCTATACATATAGTTTTATGGTTTACAAGGGAAGAGATAGTCACATAGAGCCGGAGAACTACCCAGACTACATAGGGAGTGCTGGCAAGATTGTGTGGGACTTGGTGTCACCCTTATTCAGAAAGGGGTACCATTTGTATGTGAACAATTATTACACGAGCGTGCCACTTTTTAGTCACTTGTTTGATCATCAAATTGGCGCATGTGGCACCACGTGACCTAATCGCCGGGGCTTACCCCAGAGGCTTGTAGATTCCCGTCTTAGGCTGGGGGAGAGAGCCTGCTTCAAGTGTAATAATTTGCTCGCTGTGACGTGGAGGGATAATAAGAATGTTTTCGTTCTTTCCTCCCTTCATGCAGACACGACGGTCCAAATTCCTACGGCGACTGGTGTTGTGGAGAAACCCCTCTGTGTCCATGAATATAACATTAATATTGGAGGGGTGGACCTCAACGACCAGTTGTTGGCGTTGTACCTAATTGCCCATATGGCCAGACGCTGGTACAAGAGTTTCTGTATACTTATTTCAATTGGCTTTGCTGAATGCTCATGTGCTATACAGAGCTTCAGGACGGACTGGATCCTTCCTTAAATTCCAGGAAAAGGTCATCAGAGCCCTTCTGTTTCCAGACGGTGCTCCACCTCATCTTCCCAATCCAAATGCAGTAAGCCGGCTGCATGAGAGGCATTTTCCGTATATCCTCCCGAGTACCCCTACCCAACAAGCCCCCCAAAGAAAATGTTGTGTCTGAAAGCGCGGATATAGGTGTGACAACCGCTATTTTCGTCCCTCCTGTCCTGACAATTCTGGTCTTTGCATTGGTGAATGTTTTGAACGCTACCATACACTAGTTGAGTATTAGCGTAGGGTACAGCACTGCACAGACTAGGACACACTTTCACAGGGTCTCCCAAGATGCCATCACATTTTGAGAGACCCGAACCTGGAACCGAACCATTACAGTTACAGTTACAAATAAAAGTGTAAAAAAAAAATAAATAAAATTAAAAATTAAAAAAACAAAAAAATATAAAATAAAAAAAACAAAAATAGTTGTTTTATTGTTTTCTCTCTATTTTCGCTCTATTGTTCTGCTCTTTTTTACTGTATTCTATTCTGCAATGTTTTATTGTGTTTTATTGTTAACCATTTTTTTGTTTTCAGGTACACCATTCAGCTGCAGCACGGATTTATTTATCTTGGCAGCAACAGCGTTTGCACCCATGATATATAAAGCCGTGACTCCAGTGCTGTTGGAGGTGATTTCACCCATACATTTTTAAAAAAAGAGCATTTATGCCGAAGCATGGGGGCAGCAGGGGTGGAGGAGCGATTTGCTCCTAACTTTTGGGGCGGATGCCCCCATGCTTGGCATATATATATTTTAGGCACAGGTTGGGTTAAAAAAAAGTTTTATTTTTTACTATGTTTTTTGTATTTGCTTTGCAGATATGGTATGTCTTACCGTTATACTGTAATGTTACTTTGTTTTATTGTTAACCATCATTTGCTTAACAGGTACGCCATTCAGCTGCAGCGTGGATTTAATTATCTTGACAGCAACCGCGTTTGCTCCCATGATACATAAAGCCGTGACTCCAGCGCTGTCGGAGGTGATTTCACCACCACAGTTAAAAACAAAATGGTGCATGTATGCCCATCATTAGAAGTGGGTGGATGAAGGGAGGTCTTCTAATGGTGGGCATATGCACCGATCAATCTTTTTTTTTCATTCAGCCCACAGGCTGAATTTTCAAAAATAAATGAGAGCTGCAAAAAACTCACCATGCCTCTAGCATATAGCTTGGGGTGTCTACTTTCCAAAATGGGGTCATTTGGGGGGGTTGTGCCATCCTGGCATTTTATGGCTTTCAAAACTGATAGGTAGTGAGGAGTGAAATCAAAAATTTACGCCCTTAGACAGGGCCATCTTAAGAGCATTATAGCCCCCCCGGGTAAAACAGTGCACTGGGGCCCTGTCTACACAATCACGCACGAGAATAAAATGCAAATTATCAATAAGGCTATATTTATTGGTACTTCCAACAAAATCAGTGTTTAACCACTTGACAACTGGGCACTTAAACCCCCCTCGTGACCAGACCAATTTTCAGCTTTCAGCGCTCTCACACTTTGAATGACAATTACTCAGTCATGTAATACTGTACCCAAATGATTTTTTTGTCCTTTTTTTCATACAAATAGAGCTTTCTTTTGGTGGTATTTGATCACCTCTGGGTTTTTTATTTTTTGCGCTATCAATGAAAAAAGACCGCAAATTTTGAAAAAAAACGCATTTTTCTTAGTTTCTGTGATAAAATTTTGCAAATTAGTAATTTTGCTTCATAAATTTTGGCCACAATTTATACTGCTACATATCTTTGGTAAAAATAACCCAAATTAGTGGATATTATTTGGTCTTTGTGAAAGTTAGAGAGTTTACAAGTTATAGTGCAAATCATAAAAAATTGATCACACCTGATGTACTGACGGCCTATCTCATTTCTTGCGACCCGAACAAGTCAGGAAAGTACAAATACCACCAAATGACCCCTTTTTTGAAAGTAGACAATCCAAGGTATTTAGTAAGATGCATGGTGAGGTTTTTGATGTTGTCATTTTTTCCCACAATTCTTTGCAAAATGAAGATTTTTTTTTTTTCCCCCACAAAATTGTCATTGTAATGGTTATTTCTCTCACATGCCATGTATATACCACAAATGACGCCCCAAAATACATTCTGCTACTCCTCCTGAGTATTACCATACCACATGTGTGGGACTTTTTCGCAGCCTGGCCACATAGAGAGCCCCAACATGCAGGGAGCGCCATCAGGTGTTCTAGGAGCATAAATTACACATCTAATTTGTTGACTACCTATTACACTTTTGAAGGCCCTGGAGAACCAGGACAATGACACGTGACACTGACGTGGCACTGATGACAAATGGCACTGATACGTGGCACTGATGACAGATGGCACTGATACCTGGCACTGACACTGATGTGGCACTGATGACAGATGGCACTAATGACAGATGGCACTAATACATGGCACTGATGACAGATGGCACTAATACGTGGCACTGACAGATGGCACTAATATGTGGCACTGATGACATGTGGCGCTGATGACAAATGGCACTGATATGTGGCACTGATGACACGTGGCACTGATGAAAGATGGCACTAATACATGGCACTAATACGTGGCCCTGATGACAGATGGCACTAATACGTGGCACTGATGACACTGATGACAGATGGCACTGATACGTGGCACTGATGACACTGATGACAGGTGGCACTGATGACAGATGGCACGTGACACTGACAGATGGCACTGATGACAGATGGCACTGATGACAGATGGCACTATGTGGCACTGATGACAGATGGCACTGATGACAGATGGCACTATGTGGCACTGATGACAGATGGCACTTATACGTGGCACTGGGGACAGATGGCACTGGGGACAGATGGCAGGGCAGATGGCAGGGGCAGATGGCAGGGGCAGATGGCAGGGCAGATGGCAGGGGCAGATAGCAGGGCAGATGGCAGGGGCAGATGGCAGGGGCAGATAGCAGGGCAGATGGCAGGGCAGATGGCAGGGACCGTTAACAGCGGGACACCTTTTTTTTCCTTTTTTTTTTTTTCTTTTACACTTACCGCCGCAGCGGTTCCGCTCTCCCTCCTCACACGCTGTCTCTGTGTGAGGAGGGAGAGCCGGCGATGAGAGAGGATCTCATATGTTTACATATGAGATCCTCTCTCATTGGCACCGCCGATCGCACTGTAAACGGCCGCTGTCATTGGCCGTTTACGGTGATCTGTGACTGGCTGTGTCCGAGGGACACGGCCAGCACAAAACTTCCGCGATGCGCGCCCGCGGGAGCGCGCAATGCGGAAGTAAACAGGAGGACGTCCAGGGACGCCTTCCCGGCAATTGAAGTCCGCGCTGTAGCCGTCTTTCGGCTATAGCGCGGACGCCTAGCGGTTAAACATTAACACAACATTTGGACAATATAACACGAGTTTGATGGGCAAAGTGGCAGCTTTTGTTGGGCACAGTGGCTGCATTTAATGGGCACAGTGGCTGCATTTAATGAGCACAGTGGCTGCATTTAATGGGCACAGTGGCTGCATTTAATGGGCACAGTGGCTGCATTTAATGGGCACAGTGACTGCATCTGATGGGCACAGTGACAGCTTTGATGGGCACAGTGACAGCTTTGATGGGCACAGTGACAGCTTTGATGGGCACAGTGACAGCTTTGATGGACAAAGTGGCTGTGTTTGATGGGCACAGTGGCTGTGTTTGATGGGCACAGTGGCAGCTTTTGAGGGGCACAGACAGTGGCTGTGTTTGATGCACAACTTGAACTTACTTAAGTAGACAGTGTTAGACTTACTTGAGGCCGCCGGTCTGGTGCAGTACAGTGTGTCACTCACAGCAGCAAGGCAGCACCAGCTATCAAGGGCCGTCTTTCCGCTCCGCTCCCTTTCCACGCTGTCTTAAGAACATGGCAGAGGTGGGCGGAGCGTGTTCACCAGTAGCTGGGGCGGCCACGGCGTGCTATGAATGGGGCACTAGTAGCTGGGGCAGCTGTGGCCTCTGACTGATGTCACTGGTTGCTAGCTAGACGCCAGGCGGCCTGCGATTCTAGCAAGTGACCAACCAGTGCAGTCAGTCAACTTAAGCAGCAGATTGCAGCACTGAGGATCGGCCCTGGATGGGGCCCTCCAGACAAGTGGGGCCTCGGGGTACTGGCCCAGCGTGCCCAGTGGAAAAAACGGCCCTGCCTTTAGAAATCCTGAAGGCTGTGCTTGGTTTTCGGTGCCCCGTACGTGGCTAGGCTCACAAAAAGTCCCACACATGTGGTATCCCCGTACTCAGGAGAGGCAGCAGAATGTATTTTGGGGTGTAATTCCACATATGCCTATGGCCTGTGTGAGCAATATATCATTTAGTGACAACTTTGTGCAAAAAAAAAAAGTTTGTCATTTTTCCGCAACTTGTGGCAAATAAAATATATCAAAGAACTCAACATGCCTCTCATAAAATAGCTTGGGGTGTCTACTTTCCAAAATGGGTTCAATTGGCTGCCATCTTGGCATTTTATACCTGTGATAGGTAGTGAGGAGTGAAATCAAAAATTTACGCCCTTAGAAATCCTGAAGGCGGTGCTTGGTTTTCGGGGGCCCCCGTACGCGGCTAGGCTCCATAAAAATTCCCACACATGTGGTATCCCCGTACTCAGGAGAAGCAGCAAAATGGGGTGCAATTCCACATATAACCATGGCATCTGTGAGCAATATATCATTTAGGGACAACTTTTTGTAAAAATTTTTTTTTTTTATTTTCATTATTCAATCACTTGGGACAAAACATAAAATATTCAATGGGCTCAACATGCCTCTTAGCAATTTCCTTAGGGTGTTTACTTTCCAAAATGGGGTCATTTGGGGGGGTGTTGTACTGCCCTGCAATTTTAGCACCTCGAGAAATTAGATAGGCAGTCATTAACTATAAGCTGCGTAAATTCCAGAAAATGTACCCTAGTTTGTAGACGCTATGACTTTTGCGCAAACCAATAAATATACGCTTATTGACATTTTTTTTACCAAAAACATGTGGCTGAATACATTTTGGCCTAAATGTATGACTAAAATTGAGTTTATTGGATTTTTCTTATAACAAAAAGGAGAAAAATAGGATTTTTAAATACAGCTCACCTGTAAAATCCTTTTCTTGAGAGTACATCACGGGACACAGAGTATTCATTACACAGTGGGTTAGATAGGCACCATAGGTGATTGGACACTGGTTAACCCCAATTAAGGAGAATTCCTCCCCTATATAACCCCTCCCATATTGGGAGGACCTCAGTTTTGTAGCAAAGCAATAGGTAACTACGTAAAACCCATAGAAGGGCGGGAGCTCTGTGTCCCGTGATGTACTCTCAAGAAAAGGATTTTACAGGTAAGCTGTATTTAAAAATCCTATTTTCTTGATCATACATCACAGGACACAGAGTATTCATTGCATAATGGGATGTCCCAAAGCAATGCTCATTTGAGGGGAGGGAGACACAGATCAGAAAATAGACCGCAAACGGACCAGAGGAACTAAACTGCAGCCTGCAGTACACTGCACCCGAAGGCGGTATCCTCTTGCCCTCTTACATCCACCTGATAGAATCTGGTGAATGTATGGACTGAAGACCAAGTCTCAGCCTTACAGATCTGAGCCATGGAGGCCTGGTGATGCACTGCCCAAGAAGCACTAACAGCCCTAGTTGAGTGTGCTTTCACATGAAAAGGAGGAGCCTTCCTCTTTATATCATAAGCCTGAAAAATAACCTGTCTAATCCATCTAGAAAGAGTGGATTTCGATGCTGCTTGGCCTTTCTTATGGCCATCCGGCAGAATAAACAAATAATCAGTTTTCCGTATCTGAGCGGCTGCCTGCAGATAGACACTGACTGCTCTAACCACATCAAGAGTGTGCAAAGATTCTTCCTCCGTGGACTGCGGATCTGGAAAAAAGGATAGTAGGATTACATCTTGATTCAAATGGAATCCTGAAACCACCTTTGGTAAGAAGGAACGATTAGGACGCATAACAATCCTGTCCTTGTGAATAATTAAATATGGCTCTTTACAAGAAAAAGCTGCCAATTCTGATACTCTCCTAGCAGAGGATATGGCTATCAAGAAGACTAATTTTTTAGTCAAAAGCGCTAAAGGAGCCAGGTGCAGTGGCTCAAAGGGTTGTCCCTGTAAAGCCGACAACACCAAATTCAAATTCCATGGGCATACTGGAGGTTTGACTGGCGGATTCAAACGCAGTGCCCCCTGAATAAAGGCCCGGACAAGGGAATGTGAAGCAATTGGCTTCTGAAAAAATACAGACAAAGCCGAAATTTGGGCTTTGATAGTGCTCAAAGCCAATCTCATTTCTAGGCCTGACTGAAGAAAGGTCAAGATTCTGATAATCATATACCTTCTAGGATGCCATCCCCTGGGTTCACACCAGGAAACATATGCCTTCCAGATTTGTAGTAAATAAGCCTGGAGGCCGGCTTTCTGGCATTGACCAGAGTGGAAAGGACTGACTCCGAGAGCCCACGGTCTTTTAAAATGTGGGTCTCAGCAGCCAAGCCGTCAAATTTAGACTGCGTAAAGCAGGGTGGCAAATCGGACCCTGTGTGAGCAGATCTGGCTGGAATGGGAGGAACCAAGGCCTGCCCGCTGCCATCTTTACGATCTCTGTAGACCAAGGTCGTCTGGGCCAAGCCGGGGCTACTAAAAGGACCGACTTTGCTTCCCTTTTGACCCTTCCCAGGAACCTTGGAAGAAGTGGGTTCGGAGGGAAGGCATACATTAGATTGTACTGATCCCATGGGATAGTCAGAACATCTGACCACTGAGCAAGTACATCCCTTGTTCTGGACACAAATTTGTCCAGCTTCCTGTTGAATCTGGACGCGAATAGATCCACATCTGGTGTTCCCCACCTTTGACATATGGTATTAAATATGTCGGGGTGTAGGGACCATTTTCCTGGGCATAATTGCCGGCAGCTTAAAAAATCCGCTTGCCAATTTTCCACTCCTAGGATGAATACCGCAGACAGGCAGGGAACATGGCTTTCTGCCCATGCAAGAATGTGATTCACCTCCCTTCGGGCATCCAGACTTCTGGTGCATCCTTGGTGATTGATGTAAGCCACAGCCGTGGCATTGTTGGATTGTATCCGAATAGGATGACCCTGTAGCCTGTAAGACCAGTCCATGAGGGCCAAGTAAATTGCCCGAATTTCTAGAATATTGATGGGCAAGCGTCTCTCGGTTGCAGACCATCTTCCCTGCGTGCATGTTTCTTCCAGAACTGCTCCCCAGCCTGTCAGACTGGCATCTGTGCTTACGATCTTCCATTGTAGTGGAAGAAAGGCTTTGCCTTTCAAAAGATTTTTGGTTCGTAATCACCAACTGAGGCTTTTGCGTATCCTTGGGGATAGGCACATCGGAAGATCCAAGGCATGAGTCTTTTTGTTCCAAGCTGCGAGAATGCTTCTCTGCAGGGGCCTTGAGTGAAACTGGGCAAATGGAACAGCCTCGAAAGTGGCAACCATCTTTCCTAACAGTCTCATACATAGCCGAATGGACTGACTCTTTTTGCTTAATACTAGGCGGACTAGAGCTCTTACGGCCTTGACCTTTGGCTCTGGTAGACACCGCTCAAGGCAGGGTGTTTCTATGATTATGCCTAGATACTCCAACCTTGTTGAAGGTTGCAATGAAGACTTTTCTAGGTTGATTATCCAGCCTAGTCTTTCCAAATGTCTTACTGTCTTGAAGACAGCGCGGTTCAGGTGTGCCACCGATTGCTCTATGAGTAGCAAATCGTCTAGATAAGCTACTACAGTTATGCCCTGAGCTCTTAGATTTGCTAAGAGAGGGTCTAGAATTTTTGTAAAAATTCAAGAAGCTGTAGGGAGACCGAAAGGAAGGGCCACAAACTGGAAATGGCGCTGGTCTACCGCGAACCTTAGATATCTTTGGTGAGCGGGAAAAATCAGCACATGAAGATATGCATCCTTGATATCTATTGATGCCATAAATTCTCCCCCCTGCAGGGTGGAGACCACAGAACGAATTGACTGCATTCGGAAGGATCGAATGTGTAGAAACTGATTCAGATCCTTTAGATCTAGGATGGGTCTGACATCTCCATTTGGCTTTGGAGTAGAACCCTGAACCCTGATCTTTTGGGTTCATTTCTACTATCCCTGGGATAGTAAGCGATCTAAGGCCAGTAGTAGCGGTTCTCGCTTTCCTGGATCTTTGGGAAACTCTTGACCTTAGGAAACAAGCTGGTGGAAGCTCTAGGAAACTTTATTTTGTAACCTAGAGATACTGAAGAGACCACCCACTTGTCTTGAACCTCTTCCCGCCAGGCTCCGGAAAACTGTAGGAGCCTTCCCCCACTCGGCCGAGTGGGGGCGCCCCTTCACAGGGATGTTTTGGGGCTCTGCTTGGCGGGCCCCCAAGCCTTTTTCTGCCCTTGGGTGTGACCCTGGGCCTTTCCTCTGAAAGTAGATTGGGAAGACCATCGCCACTGCTTAGAGCCTGATGTTCCAGGGGAAGGGGAAAGAGACCGTTTGAATGGTGGACGTTTACTCCTCTTAACTGGTAGGAGTGTAGATTTACCACCTGTAATTTTTTGGATAAAATTATCTAGGTCATCCCCAAATAGGCGTTCCCCTTTGAATGGGAAGCCAGCTAAATATCTTTTGCATGAAAGCTCTGCTGCCCAACTTTTAAGCCAAAGGGACCTGCGCATGTGTACCAACAGGAGAGACAAACGAGATGCTTGCTGGGCAGAATCCAGAATGGCATCAATCATAAAACACAGCACCTGTGGAAGGTCTGCATAGTTCTCCACTTCCTCACTGGGAAGGAGGCCAAGCATCTGCTTAACCCGTTCCTTGAGGAATTCACACAAACCCACAGTTGCGACTGTAGGTTGGACTACAGCGCCAGCCATGGAGAAGGAGGCTTTTAATAAAGTTTCCTTTTTATCAGTTGGATCTTTAAACACCTGAGCATTGTCCAAGGGACAGATCAGGTTTTTATTCACACAAGAGACAGCCGCATCCACGGATGGGACCTCCCACTTCTTGGTGAAGCTTTCCTCCAGAGGATAAAGTATAGAAAACCTTTTAGGAGGAGTAAACAGTTTATCGGTATGTCCCCAGTCCTCATACAACAATTTATCCATTAAAGGATGAATTGGAAAGGAAAAGGCAGTTCGTGGGATCCTTCTGACCCCCAGGGAAGAAACAGAGGATGTAGTGGCCTCAGCAGAGGGCATTTTAAATGTGGAACGCACTAGTTCAGTATAATACTGGACCTGCTTCTTGAGTGCCTGAGAGGAAGAAGCTCTCTCCTCTTCCTCTGAAACCTCAGACTGCTCTTGGTCCCTATCTCTGGATAGGGATCTCTCCTCATTGTCAGAAGAACCATCTGAAAGAGAAAGTGCAGCAGAGGGAGGGGATCTACCCCTTTTTCTGCTATCTTTTAAGGAAGCTGAAATACAATTCATAACTCTTCCCTCAAAACCCTCCAATGTAGCCCTAAGGGAATCCTCTGTGACATACGCTGGGGCTGTAACATTAGGAGAGGCTGCAAAACCTGACAGGGGCACTGACTCATCCTGTGAGGCTGGCTCCAGTCTTGCAGGGGGGATGGTAATCTGCAGGCATCTTTAGGACCCCTAGACATAGGCGGTGACTTTCTTGTGCCTTTGTTACCTCCCCCCGAGACCCTCTTACGAGGAGACATAGTCCCAAGCTACAAAGCAGAGGTACTAGTACATATGCAATCACTGTTGTGCTAAAAGTCTCACAATATATATATATATATGCTTAATACTGCACAACCTGATGACGAGTAGGTGTCTTAGGTTAGCCTGGATCCAACCACTTTAAGATGCTCACTGCCCAGACTCTGTGTCCATCTGTTTACAGAGTTTTGAACGCTCTGGGCTTTCAAATTAGCCACCTGGCATCTGCACACCTGCAGTGGAGGAAGGGAGTGATTGGACACCAGCTTCACGGAGTGTGTCTGAAAAGCACGTAAGTTTGCTCTTTACTCCCTCTAGTGGTGGAAATCAGGTAAGACATAAACTCATTGAAGAAAATCCACTTGTAATATAAATATATATATATATGATTAACTTCTCTTACCTGTCCCCGCCGCAGGAACTGCTGAGAACAGACAGTTTCCAGCCATCACCCATCACGGCGGGTAGCGGTGTGCCAACCTTCAGGGTTTTTTGGGTTCCTACTCAGAGAAACCTCTTTACCTGGACCTGTAAAAGACTCTGCCAGAAACTTTCGTGCCACTGTTTTAATAGTACACCAAGCCTGGTTTTCTCAGACCCCAGTCCTCCAAAGAGAGACTTACAGGCAAAACCTCACTTCTTCGGATGATGAGGCCCGGGTACCATATCATCTTGGGAGTCAAAATATCGGCCCGAGATATGGATCCGGTCAGCATAGCCCTTTAAGCCCCCGCAGGGACCAAACTGGAGCTTTCTTCACAGCACATGTTTTACATGACTAACCACCTTAGACACTGGTGAAAAAACTGAGGTCCTCCCCATATGGGAGGGGTTATATAGGGGAGGAATTCTCCCTAATTGGGGTTAACCAGTGTCCAATCACCGATGGTGCCTATCTAACCCACTATGTAATGAATACTCTGTGTTCCGTGATGTATGATCAAGAAATATCATTTTTTTTTAAATTTTCTGTCTTTTTCCATTTATATCGCAAAAAATAAAAATCGCAGAATCAAATACCATCAAAAGAAAGCTCTATTTGTGTGAACAAAAGGACGCAAATTTCATTTGGGTACAACATTGCATGACTGCGCAATTACCAGTTAAAGCAGCGCAGTGCCAAATTGTAAAAAGTCCTCCGGTCATTGAGCTACCAAATGGTCTGGGGCTGAAGTGGTTAACAAAGTCTGTCTTGATCAGTGTAGTCCAGATGTACCCTCTTACTGCTATACCACTTGTACTCCAACACCCCATTTCTTAGCCTCCTCAAATGATGAGACCACACCTTGATTTTGGAGTATAAATGGCCATAGCAGCCTTTTATTAACACAATCTAAATAAATAACTCCAATATAAAATATATAACAAAAATATAACATCCGTAAACAACTTGTTTTAACCCCAGTCTGTTGGTCTTTGACGGCACCCCGAATTCCAACACATATACCACCAAAACACTGCGGGACCTTTTTCTAACATGATAGGCCTCTAGCTGTATAACCGCTCGGAGACAACCCCCTTACCGCAGTTCAACCATTACATTCTGCTGGAATACACCAGAGGGGCACATACTACCGATGAGCCCCCCACCCCTTTTCATCACATATGTTTACTGCCACCGTCAAAGACCAACAAAAACACTGCCAAAGCCTGCAAGGAAAACACCTTACCCTTAAGGGCCCCTCCACACCCGCAGGGCCCGATGGATCCCCTCTTGCAGCCCCAGTGCTCAGAGATCAATCCCCACATCCGAGAGTTGTACTCCATCATTCCTCAAATACAGGCCCACATTAGTTTCTAGTTCTACATGCCTGAACACATGCCCCCATTCTGAGCCACAAACCTCCCCACCACCTTATTAACACGTATGCTGGCCTTGTTAATTCTCGCCACGGACCTTGCCCTGCGCCACGTCGTCCACACAACAATGTCGGACTGCAGCAGCAAAGTGTTAGGAAAAGCCGTGCGAAGTTGCACGAAATCTGACTTGACGTCCAAGATCAGCTCCCTGACCGTTCGGACCCCGAAATCATTCCCCCCAGCATGTATAACCATAACGTCTGGCGTCTCTCCAACCACGCATAACGATCCACTTCCGCTACCACCCTGCCCCACATCATGCCAGGTATCTCTAGCCAATGAACATAAGCCTCTTTCCTTGAGATACCCAACTGTCTGCCATCCAGTCTCATATCTCCTCTCCTGGCCCCCCAACAAACATACGAGTGACCAAGGATCCAGACAAGGCGTATAGGCCCTCCATCTGAAAAGAAAGGACGAACAAAACAAAGGTAGCATCAACAAGAACAACGTACCCCCTAATCAACAACAGCACAGCATGTGAGTCCAGCCTGCCCCTGCATTTTTTTTTTTAATTTCACCACCAGTTGAGGCCTTATGTAAGTACGGAATCTCCTTGATTCCCACCTACCAATCCTCCGCACAGCCGCCTCATCCAACCCACATCTGGCAGCTTCAGTAGCCGCCGAAGGAGTGTGAAGCGTATTCAGCCCAATTCAACCCTGCCCCTTTTAGGCATTTTCGGAACACCGATATAAACTGGAATTTGACAAATAGGACCCATCCTCATGCCACAAGAACGGCCCTCCCCCAGCAGGTCTAACCCTTAGAAATTCCCTTACCGCTTCCACAGGACATACCTTGGACCCCCGCAATGCGAACAACAACACATCCACCCCTCTACCCCTCTGGTCCGTTTTGGACTTGAGCAGCCGCAAACACACCCTGTCATCCTCCACCCGCATGTCCTGTTCCAAAAGCCCACCTGCCAAATGCCGCAATGGGCTCACCAATTCCCCAATGCGAAATGCCCCATAAAACGCCAAAGAGAAAGCCGCTGTAAAAAGCAAACCCTCATAACCGGAGTTACACACCAACCCCAACTTCCCACAGATGGACAGTAGATTAGAAAAAATGACAGGCCGCCACGCATATTTTTTCTTGTAAACTTGTGAACTCCATCCCGCGGCGACTCCAAGGACAGCTCCCAGATCCAGCCCGGGCAAGGAACTCCTTCCTCCTCCGCGGCCAGAGCCAGCTCTCTGAACTTGTCCCACTGAAATCGAGACAAAGAGTCAGCCAGCGTGTTGCCGATGCCCGGGATATGAACAGCATAAAGAAAAATGTTCAATTGCAAGCACCGCAACACCAAATGACGCTGCTGTATGACTGGTTGTGATGACGCGGACATGCGGTTGACCACTTGAACCACACCCATGTCACAATTCAATCACAGCTTCAGGTTCCGGCATAACTTACCCCACAGCTCCATAGCCAGCACCACTGGAAAAAGTTCCAGTAGCACCAGGTTATGAAGGAACCCTGCTTCCACCCAGGACTGGGGCCAAGGTTCCATGCTCCATCGCCCTTGACAGAAAGCCTCATAGCCCGTGGAGCGTCCGTGACCAATTCCACATCAAAATTACTCACCGGGCCAGACATCCACACCGCTCTGCCGTTGTATGAGGCCAGAAACTCATACCATACCTTCAAATCCTCCCAATGTTTCCTGGTAATCCGAATAAAATGGGTCGGGGCCTTAATCCCCGCTGTAGCAGCCGACAGCCTTCTGCAAAAAACCCTACCCATCGGAATGATCCTGCAGGCGAAATTTAACTTACCCAGCAATGACTACAAAGTCCTCAATTGTACCTTGCACAGTCCCTGGATCTCCCGAATTTCCTTCTGTAAGGTCTCCAACTTACCTCTTGGCAGGCGGCACTCCATTGCCACCAAATCGATCACAATGCCTAAAAAACGAAGTTCCGTCGTCGGGCCTTATGTTTTTCCAGCTGCCAACAGCACTCCGAACCTTCCTGCAATGTGCTGCAACATAGAGAGTAGAATCGTACACACACCGGAGGAAGGGGGCCCTATGCAAAGAAAGTCATCCAAGTAATGTATGACGGAATCAATACACGTCCCTAACCACCCACTCCCTAAACCACCTGACAGCCGCATCAAATGAAGTATATGACACAGTGCACGCGTCAGGGTCAATGAAATCATTGACAGAACCCCCTTTTGGAAAAGATAAGTGGTGAATGAGGCGGAACTTGTTTGGTTCCTTCTTAGGCACCACCCCTAATGGAGACACCACCAGGTCTGGCAAAGGTTTTACCGCGAACGCCCCCCCATGTGGCCTAGCGCCACCTCTTTTGCCAATTTTTCCCCCACCACCCCTGGATGCTGCAATGCCGATTTCAAATGCCTTGCCATCGTTGGAACCACCGCCAATGAACACGGGATCTTAAAACCGTCCTGAAAAACGGAGGCAAGCAGCATAGCCACCTCCCTATCCTGGTACCTACTTAGGAAAGGATGCATCCTTTCCCCCCCCTCACCGGTGTGGTCCCTTTTGTGAGCAAGCTCGCCGGTACGCTTCCCCCTTTTGAAGCACCGGAACAATGTATGGGCTCCCCCACACCCTGAACACTCATGCTTAAATCTGCAGGACCCCCCGAACTTACAGGAGCCCTCGTTGTACTGCCAACACACCCACCCCCCATTTTTTTCGGGCCAGCAGTCCTAAGGAAGGTGTAACCCTGGCCCCACCTGAAGAAACTGAGGCGGGGCCCTCGCCGACGACATAAGCTGCATCCACAGGCTACTCACTTTATGATCCCAACGAAGAGACGGACGAACCGCCCTGCGCTGTTTAAACTGTTCATCATACCTTAGTCAAGCAGAACCCCCGTACACCCTGTGCGCCTCCCCAATAGCATCCATATAACAGAAAAATGCCAAACAATGTTCGGGGTTCTTCTCTCCAATGACACTTGCCATAATGGCGAATGCCTGTAGCCAGTTAACGAACGTATTCAGGATCAACCTGTACCTCCTCTTCTCCTCATCCTCTTTCTTGGAGTTGTCAGGTTTGACCCTATCCAAGTTAAATTTTTCCAAGGGCAATAACGAGAAGATCTCCACATACACACCCCTGTAAATCTTATCCCGGACCTCCCGCTTCAAATGTGCTCCCAGCGGACCCTCGAAGCACACGTACACCTCACATTTTGCCGCGTCCACAATCCTTACCACATCTGTCCTAACAGTAACCTCCAGAGCCCCGCCTTTTTCACCTGCCTTCTCAGTGCCAGACCCTGCTCCCGTTAGCCCAGGAGGCGTCACCACAGGGGCCGCTATGGCCAATGACACCCCGGCCAGAGTCAGCCCTCCGCCATTCCCCACGGTCACGCTTTCTGTGTGTGCCCATGGGGCCACTTGGGGGGCTGCCCCCCTTCAAAACGGCCTACCAAGACCCGCAGGCCCTCCAACAAATCCCGCAGTTGCACCACTGACCGTGAACTGGCAGGCCCACTGTCTGCCAGTTGCTGGTCGGGATCCCCTGCTGTCTGCGGCAGAGGGACAGCTGCCCTTGATGCACCCCCTTTTCCTACCCCTAACAAATCACTCAAAGCATCTGACAGAGACACAGTATTAGCATTAGTGGACTTACCGAGCTGACCGGGAGCATTCCCAACAGCTGCCACGCTTGCCTTGCTCGCCAGCTCTCGTTCATGTGGCTCCTCCTCCGACACCTCACCTTCCGACCTGTCATCTTGTACCGGGACTGGTGGCGTTGTTAGCCCCCCAGATGAAGAGGTCCTGAAGGCTGTGGAATCCCTCTGCTGTGGGGCCCGTCTTGCCCCCAAAGCTCCGCCCCCTGCTGCGGCTCCGCGCCGGCCTTCCTATGCTGGGCCCTGGCCGGCCTGTTCTTTCCGTCCTCCTCCTTTCCGTCCCAGATTCCTGCCGCCCAGGTAGGCCACACCCACCCGCGGCGCTGCCGGCCTTGACTGATACTGACCCAATGGCCGTGCCTGTTACTCTCCCCCACTGAGCCTCCCCTCTCGGAGCAGTCAGAGCAGCGGGGGGCTGATAGTGTAATAGTCCCACGATTCGCGGGCGGGAAAGTGGTACCATGATGGCCTGTGGCCCAGCCCACCGAGCTAGGCCGGCGGCGTGTAGCCTGCCTGGGCCCCGCTGCGGCAGTCTGTTGGCTCCGTTTTGCTGAGGGAGCAGAACGGTCCCCCAGCGGGCTCCTGGGATTGGCGCACAGGCCTAGATGCAGGCAATGGGGAAAAACACGCCGGAGGCTCTCGTGCACATCACTGGATTGTGATGGGGCTCAGAGGTATTAGAGAGGGCTGGGGGGAGCTGCACAGAAAAGGTTTTCTATTCTATGCATGAAGGTAAAAAACCTTAAGCCTTTAGAACCACTTTAAATGGCCGGACTACAATGACAACAATCCCACACATGTGCACGAAAGTCACATCCGTGGTCAGCGGCAGTGCTGCTAACCCACTCACACACATTGATGTTCAGTTGCAGTTTTAGTTCATTCTTCCCCCTTGCATTGGTGGTTAGTGTTGTTAACTCTCCCTACACACGCACCCATTGATGGTCAGTGGCAGTGCTGTTAACCCCCCTACACACATCTGATGGTCCGTGGCAGTGTTCCCAAGCACCCCACTGATCCCCCTCAGTGTTTATTTACCTGCTCATCCACTCCTACACCAGTCGCCCTGATAATGTCAGACTGGAATATACTTCCACTTTCTGGCAAAGATTACTCCGTCTGACAGCAGAGGCTCCATTTTAGTGCTGAGTGCTGAAACGCAGAGAGCAACCCAGCCCCCATCACCCCACCACCATTTGGCCAGGTGGCCTGTTTTTTCAGCTCCATGTTTTCTTCCTGCTTAATGTAACATGGAGATGGCTACACCAGTGTCATTTTTCTAATCAACTATTCTTCATTTATTTCAGTCCAACCACAGGTCTACTTAACCAAGAAACTTGATCAATCAAAAACAGAGGTCATCTGTATGGTCACTGGCTTCTATCCAAAGCCAATCAACATAAGCTTGTGGAAAGAAAATAAAATGGAAGAAGCGTTGTCAACCATTACTTTACCCAATGAAGATGGGACTTACCAGAAAACAGTGTCAACAACTGTAAATTCCATAGAGCAGCAAAGTGTCTACTGCCAGGTGGATCACATTAGCTTAAAAGAACCTCTAATAGTACATTTCGGTGAGTAATCCTTGATGCGATGCAATGTGAAATTTTGGTAAGAAAAAAAAAGTTATAGAAAATCAGAGGTAATTAAAGCTGTTTTGGGATAGCAATTTTTACATAGATACATTGGTCCTGCTTGGTCCAGTGTAAGTATGTATGTGCCATACCTATGCGATACCCTTAGAAGCTGGAAATCACTACAGTAGGCACCAGTATTACAGTGATCTCCACTAGCTTCCAGGTCCCATGCTGACAGACTGACCTGCGGATATTTTTACTCTTATTTGGGAGAGCAGTAACACATAAATCAAAAATAGCTGACCAGTTATTTCTTTCAGCTCCTGGTGATAAATTAAGAGGGGGGGTGAAGGGGTGAAGGAAAGTAATATTCTGCTGGAGATAAGGTAGCGTTCAGTGGAGAACTGGGAACCTTTGGGCAGAGGGGCAATTACAACCGAGTGATCCTTTTACGTTGGGGCAGATTTCTGAGTGCTCAAGAATGTATATCATGCAAAGAATGTCATGGTGCTCAGTGATTAACCGCTTGCTGACCATATAACATGCAAATACAGCAGCAAGGCAGCTCTCCTGTGCTGGATCATGTACTAGGTACGTGATCCGGCACCCCTGGGTAGGGGACGCGCACGCGTGTCACCGGTGACCCGGCTGTGAAAGAATTAGACAAAGCAGATGCTGATCAGCGAGTGCCAGCGGGCATTCATTGGCCGATTGTTGGGAAGACACACAGGACAGAGGTCTGCCTATTTAACCACTTGCAAACCAGCCACCACAGTGGTACTGCGGCAGAATGGCACGCCTGGACGAAACTACATTATGTTACTTCGCTTCGCCCTGTGGCCACTAGGGGCGCACGCGCACCGCCGCTCGCCCCCGTAGCCGATGCGAGTGCCCGGGGGTCACGATCCCCGCCGGGCTCCCAGGATCGTTGCTGACATGCGGAGAACCGGGATCTGTGTGTGTAAACACACAGTTTCCGGTTCTCTGAGGGGAGAAGAGACAGATCGTCTGTTCATACAGAGTATGAACAGCGCCCTGTCATCTCCCCTACACAGTCCCCCCCCCTTCAGTTAGAACACACACTAGGGAACACAATTAGCCCTTTGATCGCCCCTTAGTTTTAATCCCTTCCCTGCCAGTGACATTCTTACAATAATCAATGCATTTTTCATAGCACTGATCGCTGTATAAATGCCAATGGTCCCAAAAATGTGTCAAAATTGTCCGATCTGTCCGCCATAATGTCACAGTCCCAATAAAAATCGCAGATTGCCGCCATTACTAGTAAAAAAATAATTAATAAAAAAAATGCCATAAAACTATTCCCTATTTTGTAGACGCTATAACTTTTGCGCAAACCAATCAATATACGCTTACTGTGATTTTTTTTTTTTTTTTACCAAAAATATGTAGAAGAATACATAACGGCCTAAACTGAGGAAAAAAATTGTTTTTTTATATATTTTTGGGGGATATTTATTATAGCAAAAAGTAAAAAATATTGCGTTTTTTTCAAAATTGTCGCTCCTTTTTTTTGTTTATAGCGCAAAAAATAAAAACCGCAGAGGTGATCAAATACCACCAAAAGAAAGCTCTATTTGTGGGGAAAAAAGGACGTCAATTTTGTTTGGGTGCAGTGTCGCAGGACCACGCAATTGTCAGTTAAAGCGATGCAGTGCCAAATCGCAAAAAAGTGCTGTGGTCAGGAAGGGAATAAAATCTTCCGAGGCTGAAGCGGTTTAACAATGCAGAGCTCTAGTCCTGTCAGCAGGGAAGTGATGGATTTTCTTTCCCTGAGAAGCAGGGAAAAAAAGCCACCAGTTCCCTTAGTAAAAGCCCCTCACACAGTACAACAAAGCACAGGCTGGGCACACATTTAACCCTTTGATCACGCTAGCTATTTAACCCTTTCCCAGCTAGTGTCATTAGAAATGACAAATAAATAAATAATAAATAAATACAAATTATCCCAAAGTGTCTACTGTAATTTTTACTTTTTTGACACTTTCTTTGGTGAATGTGTACAGGTACAATGTACCCGATACCCATTCATGTGGGGGGGGGGCGGGATCTGCAGATGCCCCTTGTTAAAGGGGGCTTCCAGATTCCGATAAGCCCACCCGCGCACAGACCCCCACAACCACCTGGCAAGGGTTGTGGGGAAGAGGCCCTTGTCCCCATCAACATGGGAACAAGGTGTTTTGGGGGGACCCCAAAACAACAACCCCATGTTGAAGGCATGTGGCCTGGTTTGGTTCAGGAGGAGGGGCGCTCTCGCCCCCCCTTTTCCTGCAGCCTGCCAGGTTGCGTGCTTGGATAAGGGTCTGGTATGGATTTTGGGGGGGGACCCCACGCCATTTTTTTAAAGATTTGGCACAGGGTTCCCCTTAAAATCCATGCCATACCTGAAGGGCGAGCAGTTTTAAATGACATTTTTTCCTTTAGAAATGTCATTTTGCTGCTCTCATTCATAAAACTATATACGGCCGCTACGTAAGAATACTTACATAACGTGGGGCGTGGACTCAGCCCCCTGAGCAATGATTGGTTAATCATGGCTCTCACAGCAGAGTGTGCTGTAATTGGCCAAAGCATGCAGGTCAGGTGCATGCTTTGGCCAATCAGCAGCCGTCAATCCACTGAGATCTCGCAGTGCATTGACGGTCTCGTCGTTCATTATGGAGTGTTCTGCGGGCGCTCAAATTTCCCATGAACGCCCCATAATGTTCTAAATTCGGTGAATGGGTGAACACCCTAATCTACTAGAGAGCTACCACACAGATGTCTGTCCTTTGCTTCAGAGTCTGAGAGATAATAACCTGTACTGTAAATTGGAGAAGTGCGAGTTTCATCGTGAACAGCTTAAATTCCTAGGTTAGGTCATTTCCACTGCTGGTTTTTCGATGGACCCAGAGCAACTTTCGGCAGTTCTACAGTGGCCCCGACCCGTGGGTTTACGTCCATTGCAACGTTTCCTTGGCTTTGCCAATTATTATTGGAAGTTTATTCGTAACTTCTCATCTCTGGTAAAACCCCTGATTGATATGACCAGAAAGAACAGTAACTCACAGTATTGGTTTCCGGACTCAAATAATGCCTTTGAGTGTCTCAAGGCTGCTTTTGTTTCTGCTCCTGTGTTGGTACATCCTGATCCTACGGTACCTTTCATCCTTGTGGTTGATGCATCAGAGACTGGAGTTGGTGCCCTGCTGTCTCAATGTCCTACCTATTAGAGCTCTATGCATCCTTGTGTCTACTTTTCCAAGAAATTGTCTCCTGCGGAATGCAATTATGAGATTGGGGACAGAGAGTTGTTAATGATCATTTTAGCACTTAAAGAATGGAGGCATCTCATCGCAGGTACCACTGTGCCAGTTCTTATTCTGACTGACCCTAAGAATCTCACATTCTTGTCTGAGGCTAAATGCTCCTCTCCCAGAAGGGCGCGATGGTCTCTTTTCTTGTCAAGCTTCAATTACATAGTTTCATTTTTACCCGGTACTAAAAATGTAAGGGCTGATGCATTGTCGCAACTCTTCCTCCGCTTCCAAGATGGAGTAGGTTCCTGTGATTCCTCCCGATCGTATTCTGGCTATGGTTTGTACAAGTCTCACTTCACCCATGGGGGACAGAATTCTTGCCGCTCAGATCCACTCTTCTTCTGAGAATCCTTGTGACTGCTACTTTGTCCCTGAGAGTCTCCACATTGCCGTTCTCCAGACTTACCATTCTCCCAAGGCTGCTGGCCACCCTGGGAAGAATCAACTGATTTCCCAACAATTCCGGTGGTCTAGTCTATGCGCTGATGTAGCCGTCTTCATAGCTGCTTGTTCTGTGTGTGCACAGAGTAAGACACCATGACACCTTCCAGTGGGCCTCCTTCAACCCATATCCAATGGAGAGAGGCCTTGGACCCACCTGTCTATGGATTTCATTGTGGAGTTACCCAACTCTCAGGGCAACACAGTTATCTTTATGGTGGTTGACCGGTTCTTGAAAATATCTCATTGTATTGTATTCCACTTAAGAAGTTTCCCATATCCAAAGAACTGGCTTCCATTTTTGCTCGGGAGATTTTTCGCTTACATGGGCTGCCCAAGGTTATAATCTCGGACAGGGGTAGCCAGCTTGTGTCCAGGTTTGGCGAGCCTTTTGTGCACAGTTGTGAATTCAGCTTTCCTTCTCCTCTGCGTATCACCCACAGTCCAATGGGGCCGCAGAACAAGCCAACCAGTCCTTGGAGCAGTTTTTATGTTGCTACATTTCTGACCACCATAACAACTGGTCACACCTCTTATGGTCGGAGTTTGCTCACATTAGTGCTGTCAATACCGCTTCCAGATTGTCTCCATTCATGGCAAATTATGGTTTACAACCATTCTTTTTGCCTGACTCATTTGTTCCTCAGAGCATTCCTGCATTGGAGGAGCATCTCCGTGGTCTTTGTTCCACTTGGGTACACGTCCAAGAGTCCTTGCAATGTGCCAATGATAGGTACAGACTCCAGCTGGGGACAGGGTCTGGCTTTCATCTTGCAACCTCCGACTCTGCGTTCTGGCACCACTGTCTATTGGGCCTTTCCGTGTTCTCCACAGGATTAACCCAGTGGCTTGCGCTTTACACCTTCCTTCTAATATGCGTATTTCAAATGTATTTCATGTCTCCTAAAATCTTTGGTATGCAACCGCTTCACCACCTCTGTACCACGTCTTCACCCAGTTCAGGTTGAGAACAATGAGGAGTATGAGATACAATCTATCATTGACTCCCGTTGGTTCTGTGGGTGCATACAGTACCTGGTTGATTAGAAAGGGTACGGTCCGGAGGAACGCTCTTGGGTCTCATCCTCGGACGTACATGCTCCTGTCCTCCTTCGTGCTTTCCATAGATGTTTTCCCCTCAAACCTGGTGATCCTCTGAGGGCGAGGGGTCGTTGAGGAGAGGGTACTGTCAGGGCTGGGCTCAGCCCTTCCTTCTCAGAGCACTGTGCTCAGCTGTCAGTTAATTGTCAGCACTCTTTATTCCACAGTGACTCACCTGGTCTTCATTTCCTGCTCAACAGCTAGCTCTTCTAGCTATTTAAACTGCATGGATCAGATCTTCTGTGCCTTCGCCTTGGTCAACATATCCAGTCTCTCTCTGCTGTGTTTTCCTGTGAAAGACTTTTGCTTGGCTGACTTCCCTTCTGGTTCCTGATCCTGTTTGATGCACCCTATTTCACTGATCTCTGGACTCTTGTTTCTCTGGCTTGTTCCGAATACCCGTCCTGGTTATGTTTTGACTATGTTTGCTCTGTTTATACCATTTTATTAAATAGTGTGATTTTTACTGCACTTCTGTCTCAGTCTGATTCATAGTTCCTGACATGCATGACCATGCAATTACCAGTTAAATTAGAGCAGTGCCGAGTAGAAAAAAATGGCCTGGTCATGAAGGGGGGGGGGGGGGGTAAATCTTCCAGAGGTCAAGTGGTTAAAGGATATGGTAAGAGTTACAGTATCACACAAATGTGAGTACACCCCTTACATTTTTGTAAATATTTTATTCTATCTTTTCATGTGACAACACTGAAGAAATGACACTTTGCTACAATGTAAAGTAGTGAGTGTACAGCTTGTATAACAGTGTAAATTCTCTGTCCCCTCAAAATAATTCAACACACAGCCATTAATGTCTAAACCGCTGGCAACAAAAGTGAGTACACCCCTAAAGCCCCATACACACTATCAGATTTTCTGCTGATTTTTTTGTCTTCAGATTTACCAAAACCATGTAGTACAAGGGCCTGCCTGATTGCATACAAATTCAAACTCCAAAGGTTTGACCTCATATTATATGGTTTTGGTAAATCTGAAGGAAAAAATCAGCAGAAAATCTGATAGTGTGTATGGGGCTTAAGTGAAAATGTCCAAATTGGGCCCAATTAGCCATTTTCCCTCCTCGGTGTCATGTGACTCGTTAGTGTTACAAGGTCTCAGGTGTGAATAGGGAGCAGGTGTGTTAAATTTGGTGTTATCGCTCTCACTCTCTCATACTGGTCACTGGAAGTTCATCATGGCCCCTCATGGCAAAGAACTCTCTGAGGAACTTAAAGAGGGAGTCCACCTACATCAACCTAAAAAAAAAAATATTAAAAGCCAGCAGCTACAAATACTGCAGCTGCTGACTTTTAATACATGGCCACTTACCTGTCCCAGGGTCCAGCGATGTCGGCAGCCGACGCCGATAACCCGCTCGGTTCTCGGCAGCTGCCGCCGCCATCCTAGGTGAGGGAATCAGGAAGTGAAGCGTTGCGACTTCACTTCCCGGTTCCCTACTGCGCATGTGCGAGTCGCGCTGCGCATAGTAACTGGTCCCCGCTATTACTGGGACCTGTGTGTTTCCCAGGAGACAGCGCGGAGGGACAGGAAGAGGCATAGACTCCCGTGGGAGTCTATGCCGGAAGTGGGTGCAAATACCTGTCTTAGACAGGTATCTGCACCCCCCTCCCCCCTGAAAGGTGCCAAATGTGACACCGGAGGGGGGGAGGGTTCCGAAAAGTGGAAGTTCCATTTTTGTGTGGAACTCCGCTTTAAAAAAAGAATTGTTGCTCTACATAACGATGGCCTAGGCCAGTGGTCATCAACCCTGTCCTCAGGGCCCACTAACAGGCCAGGTTTTATGTATTACCTTGGGGAGATGCAGACTAGAATACGGCAATCACTGAGCAGCAAATGATATCACCTGTCATGTATTTCAGTTATCTTGCAAACTTGGCCTGTTAGTGGGTCCTGAAGACAGGCCAGGTTTGCAAGATAACTGAAATACATCACAGGTGATATCATTTGCTGCTCAGTGATTGCAGTATTCTAATGGCGAGGCCTGTTCTGAGTGAAACCTGTCCTGTTAAACCGCTGTATGGTCTTGGCCACCGTGCTGCAGCTCGGTTTTAGCCTAGGCACGGTGGCCAAGACTATACAGCGGTTTAACAGGACAGATTTCACTCAGAACAGGCCTCGCTATGGTCAACCAAATATTGACAGGCCTGTAGAAGGAGCTGACGCTTCATTGTAACAGCTCCCCGGAATTATCCTCGCTGTCCGTGACATCATTTCCGTGTGTTCCACGCTTCCGGACACTAGGAGACCCCTAAGCTACCGGATTACAGATGAGCTTATGTCCTATCTTCCTCTTGTGAGTGATTTTATGTACCTTGCCATTAAAACCCTGATTTTAATACTGCACTTAGGTGGCGCTTCCTGCATTCCCCCTTTCTATTTTCTGTATACAGAGTTAGCTTTCCCTGAGGACAGCAGCTGCCTCTACTACCCCACCATCCCTTACCATGGACTGATGAATTGTTTATGAACTGTATATAGACTGTATACAATTAAAGACTTATACAAGTAATTCATCCTTAGTTTCAGTTACGCTGTCCTTTGTGCTAACAGTTATTAATAGTTACATAGTTAGTAAGGTTGAATAAAGACACCAGTCCATCCAGTTCAACCTTAGTGAGTGTGGGTAGGTAGTGTCGTGATTGGGATTTGAACCAGCGACCCTTTTTACTGCTACCCAATACACCACTGTGCCGCCACGCAATACCATTGATACCATTACACATCCATGATGTGAATCTCCTGTTCCACCACACCCCAAAGGTGCTCTATTGGATTGAGATCTGGCGACTGTAGAGTATATCGGAGTACAGTGACCTCATTATCATGTTCAAGAAACCAGTGGTGAGATGATTGGAGCTTTGTGACATGGTGCATTATCCTGCTGGAAGGAGCCATCAGAAGATGTGTACACTGTAGTCATAAAGGGATGGACATGGTCAGCAACAATACTCAGATAGGCCGTGGTGTTTAACCACTTCCCGCCCGCCCTATGGCGGATTGACGTCCGGGAAGTGGTTCTGTTATCCTGACTGGACGTCATATGACGTCCAGCAGGATAACATGCCGCAGCGCGCCCCCGGGGGCGCGCATCGCGGCGATCGGTGGAGCGGTGTGTCAGTCTGACACCCCGCTACACCGATCTTGGTAAAGAGCCTCCGGCGGAGGCTCTTTACCACATGATCAGCCGTGTCCAATCACGGCTGATCACGCTGTCAATAGGAAGAGCCGTTGATCGGCTCTTCCTCACTCGCGTCTGACAGACGCGAGTAGAGGAGAGCTGATCGGCGGCTCTCCTGGCAGGGGGGGTCTGCGCTGATTGTTTATCAGCGCAGCCCCCCGCAGATCACCACACTGGACCACCAGGGATCGCCACTAGGACCACCAGGGAAGGGGCAACATGTGGATGGCCAGGTATGTACCCCATAGCCATCCACATGTGCCCAGTGTGCCAAATCTGTGCCAATCAGTGCCCAAAAATGGGCACTGATTGGCACCATTATGTTGCAGTGATGCCCAGCAATGCCACCCTTAGGGGCATCACTGCAAACAAGCAGTGCCATCAGTGCCACCCATCAGTGTCCATTCATGCCACCTGTCAGTGCCCATCCATGCCCATCTGTGCCAACTATCAGTGCCACCCATAAGTAACCATCAATGCCACCTACGAGTGCCCATCAATGCCACCTACGAGTGCCCATCAGTGCCGCCTATAAGTGCCCATCTGTGCCACCTATGAGTGCCCATCAGTGCCACATACCAGTGCCACCTATCAGTGCCCATCAGTGTCGCCTATCAGTGCCCATCATCAGTGCCCGTCAGTGCCACTTTATTGGTGCCACCTCATCGGTGCCCATCAGTGCCGCCGTATCAGTGCCCGTCAGTGCAGCCATATCAGTGCCTGTCATTGAAGAAGAAAATGTACTTATTTACAAAAAGTTTAAACAGAAACAAAGAAAAACTTGTTTTTTTTCAAAATTTTCGGTCTTTTTTTATTTGTTGCGCAAAAAAATAAAAACCGCAGAGGTGATCAAATACCACCAAAAGAAAGCTCTATTTGTGGGAACAAAATGATAAAAAATTTGTTTGGGTACAGTGTAGCATGACCGCGCAATTGTCATTCAAATTGCGACAGCACTGAAAGCTGAAAATTGGCCTGGGCGGGAAGGTGTCTAAGTGCCTGGTATTGAAGTGGTTAAACAATGTTCAGTTGGTACTAAGGGGCCCAAAGTGTGCCAAGACAATATCCCCCACACCATTACACCACCAGCCTGAACCGGTGATACAAAGCAGGATGGATCCATACTTTCATGTTGTTTACACCAAATTCTGACCCGACCATCTGAATGTTGTAGCTGAAACCGAGACTCATCAGACCAAGCAACGTTCCAATCTTCTATCGTCCAATTTTGAGCCTGTGCAAATTGTAGCCTCAATTTCCTGTTCTTAACTGACAGGAGTGGCACCCGGTGTGGTCTTCTGCTGCTGTAGTCCATCTGTTTCAAGGTTTGATGTGTTGTGCATTCAGAGATGGTATTCTGCATACCTTGGCTGTAACGAGTGGTTATTTGAGTTATTGTTGCCTTTCTATCATCTCAAACCAGTCTGCCCATTCTCCTCTGACATCAACAAGGCATTTTCCTCCACACAACTGCCGATCACTGGATATTTACTTTGTAAACCCGAGAGATGGTTGTGCAAAAAAAACACAGTAGATCAGCAGTTTTTGAAATACTCAGTCTGGTACCAACAACCATGCCATGTTCAAGGTCACTTAAATCCCCTTTCTTCTCCATTCTGATGCTCGGTTTGAACTTCAGCAAGTCGTCTTCACCACATCTAGATGCTTAAATGCATTGAGTTGCTGCCATGTGATTGGCTGATTAGCAATTTGTGTTAGCAAGCAATTGAAAAGGTGTACTTAATAAACCGGCCAGTGAATGTATATTACCATTTAATATGGCAGTCAAGGTCTGCTGATCCATAGCCTAGCTTCCAATATACTGTAAGCAGAAGCATGGTCACCATACACAGACCTTGTGGCAGGATCACCGGGCATTATAGAAAAAGCTGCAGATTTAAAAATATTGAAAGCGATTTTTTAAATTAACCATTGAAGCGGTATTAAACCACGGACATGCGGTGAGGTTAGTGGCTGGTGAGGCACTGGCTAGTATCAGAGCCACACACGGGTTACATACGCCGCAAACATTAGAGCGAGAGCAATAATTCTAGCACTAGACCTCCTCTGTAAGCCTAAAACATGTAACCTGTAAAGAAAAATTTAAGCGTCTCCTATGGAGATTTTTAAGTACCAAAGTTTGGCGCCATTCCACGAGTAAGGCACAATAATTAACAAATGAATTACAAACCGCGCTCCCTTTAAAGTGCAAGTGCAAATATCACACACTAGTGTAAAAAATAAAATACAGATGTGTCAAATGATAATACTCATAAATGACTTCCGATTGGGAGAAGTCAACAAACAATCAAACATCAAAAAATATGAAAAATTGGAAAATCAAAATCAAGTGAAAGCAACAGTTCAAGAAATGGCTTTCAACTGGGTGAAATCAGCATCAAACATCAAAAAATGTAAACATCAAAATCAAGTGAAAGCAACAGTTCAAGATATAAAAATTCAGAATAAATTCAAAAAAGTGTTCAAATGATGTGGAAATCAAACATCTGGATAAATCCTCCTGGAGTTCGGCAAAACATGAGAAAACAGTCATCCACCACCATCACCGACCACACAGCCTACTCGCCAGATTGTGGTGACTCCCATGACAAGAGTCAAAAACGCTTCAGGGACAGCCAGAGAAGCTTCACACGATCACGGCTTGATTCAGGGGCTGGAACTCAGGTAACTTGGATGCATGCAAATGAACTCCCGAATAGAGATGGGTCATTGCAGACCATTAGTACCATAAATGGGGAGAAAATGAAGGAGAACTCCCATCGTGAAGTAAGCCAAAAATGTATTGGACAGGCTAAAAACAAGCTAAAACCGCATCACACGTATCAATGAACACCACACAAACATAAACAACGGTTTTCCCAAACACAGTCTCTCGAACCATTTTAGAATTCACCACTGGCTGGATCCTAGCTTGGCTAGATTTTTTGGGCTAGACAAGCTGGATGCTGATTTTATTGGAGAGCTTGTTCCAATGGTGCTTTACCATTGGTCCAAGGCTCCAAGCTGTCCATTGAGCTCAGTGCCTCTGACAAGAAATGAGGAGAGGCACTGTGAGCTCATCCTCTCAGTCTGCTGAGAACAGTGTGCCAGCTTGTATTTAAACTGGCTGCTTGATATGTAGCTTCTCATAGGCTGCACATGAACCCCGTATCTCCGGAACCATAGGTTCCAGGAGCCCCAAATTTTGACCAGTGGTGGGGTAGGACTTCAACTACCTACCCCCCCCCCCCCCAATTTGGGGGTCCCCAGGTCGCCGAGCTATGACCCTTGAAGCTCGATCTTTTTTTTGTTTTTTACATTCATGGCTCTGCCTCACCTGCCTCCCCTGCCTGCACGTCCCTGTATTAAACCCAAAACCAACAATGTAATATATTGCTGCTTACCAATCCTTGGATGTGGTGGATGCATTATAATTTTTTATGCTTTTTTTTCCGGTTTCCACCTGGTGATCTGGCCAGCAACACACCTCCTGTATTAAAGTGCCCCCATTCTGAATGAAAGAGCACAGGAGGCACTTTTAGACATCAGCATTGTTAGTTGGGGGGGGGGGAGTGTTATGCCACGTACACACGGTCGGACTTTTCAGCAACAAATGTCCGACAACCTGTCCGACAGACTTTCAACGGACTTTTGGCGGACTTCCGACGGACTTTCTAATGAACGGACTTGCCTACATACGATCACACCAAAGTCCGATGGATTTGTACATGATGACGTACACCGGACTAAAATAAGGAAGTTGATAGCCAGTAGCCAATAGCTGCCCTAGCGTCGGTTTTTGTCCGTCGGACTAGCATACAGATGAGTGGATTTCTGGGTCCGGCGGAGTTACGATGTAAAGATTTGAAGCATGTTCCAAATTTAAAGTCCGTCACATTTGCGACTGGAAAAGTCCGCTAAAGGTCCGTTGAAGCCCACACACGATCGGATTGTCCGCCAGATTTGGTCCGTCGGCGTCCGTCGGACCAGTCCGGTCGAAAAATCCGACCGTGTGTACGCTGCATAAGATGTACTTCCAGATTTAGATACACTAACAAATTGAAACCAAACTCCAGCTCACACTGCAGTTGTAGTAACAGTTTTTTTGCTTTTGAGATATTTTGAGATAAAGGTTTTACATAAATAAATAAAAGCTGATCGTTGTTTATATAGAATTTTAGTGATTAGGTTCACACATGCATTGAAGTGTATCTAAACCTAAAAACAGAAATATAACATATTGCAGTTTATCAATCCTTAGTTGTGGTGTTTTCTTTATTTTCACCTGTTTATCTGGCCAGGAACATACTTCTGGTGTAAGGGTGGTTCCTCTAGCTATGAAAGGACACCCTTGGACAGCAACATTGTCTGGTAGTGTTGGATGGATTAAAAACAAAGACAGCTGTACTAATGCTAGTGACAGACACACTGCACCATATGTGTCACTCTATATGATTTTATGTAATATTTACTATTTAGCTGGAGCAGTTTTTTATTATTTATTTATGTGGCATTACATTTTAATAATGACCTAATTTTATCACGTCTGCAGATGAGATACATGACACCCCGATTGGACTGGTCATAGGGATAACAGTTGCTGTCATTGTGTGTGTGGTCGGGTTGGCATGCTTTGTGAAGTTGTATAAAAAGCGCAGGTAAGACATCATCATCATCAAGGAATATAAATACTGTACACTATATTGTCAAAAGTATTGTGACACCTTCCTTTACACACACATGAACTTTCAAGGCATCCCAGTCTTAGTCCATAGAGTTCACTATTGAGTTGGCCCACCTTTTGCAGCTATAACAGCTTCAACTCTTCTGGAAAGGCTGTCCACAAGGTTTAGGAGTGTGTCTATGGGTATGTTTGATCATTCTTCCAGAAGTGTATTTGTGAGGTCAGGCACTGATGTTGGCAAGAAGGCCTGGCTCACAGTCTCCACTCTAATTCATCCCAAAGGTGTTCTGTTGGGTTGAGGTCAAGACTCTGTGCAGGCCAGTCAAGTTCCTCCACCCCAAACTCGCTCATCCATGTTTTTATAGACCTTGCTTTGTGCACTGGTGCGCAGTCATTTTGGAACAGGAAGGGGCCATCCCCAAACTGTTCCCATAAAGTTGGGAGCATGAAATTGTCCAAAATGTCTTGGTATACTGACGCCTTAAGAGCTCCCTTCACTGGAACTAAGGGGCCAAGCCCAACTCCTAAAAAACAACCCCACATCATAATCCCCCTTCACCAAATGATTTGGACTTGATGATTTCCATAAAGACATGGACAGCGGCGGCCCATCCATAAGGTGCGCAGGGGCGTCGAGCTGCCTAATCTCTATGCGCTGGCCCCTAATCTCCATGCGCCGGACGCATAGAGTTCTACAAGGTTTTTATTTTTTTGTGAAGAACATGATTAGAGCCAGAGGCTCTAATTGGCTTTAAAAAGGTTGGGCTCAGAGCTGGCGGGCTTGCGAGTGGGCGAGCATGCCTGGAGGGCGATCGGGCGGGGCTGGTGAGCGGGCGGGAGGGCGAGTGGGGGGATTTGTTTGCTGCCACCCCCCCCCCACAAAATGAAGCACCAGCCGCCACTGAATGAGTGAGTTTGGGGTGGAGGAATTTGACTGGCCTGCATAGAGTCCTGACCTCAACCCAACAGAACACCTTTGGGATGAACTAGAGTGGAGACTGCGAGCCAGGCCTTCTTGTCCACATCAGTGTCTGACCTCACAAATGCACTTCTGGAAGAATGGTCAAACATTCCCATAGACACACTCCTAAACCTTGTGGACAGCCTACCCTGAAGAGTTGAAACTGTTTTAGCTGCAACGGGTGGGCCAACTCAATATTGAACCCTACGGACTAAGACTGGGATGCAATTAAAGTTCATATGCGTGTAAAGGCAGGCTTCCCAATACTTTTGATAAAATAGTGTATATTGTTGTGCAAGCTTACAGTAAAACATTTTCCACAATCATTACCAAATCCACAATCATTACCAAATGAACACTAGAAACCTAAACTTCTTCACAAGATCATCCTTTGGTTTTAATTCACCACCCAAACTATGTTTTTAAAAAATATATTTTATGTGCAACCTACATTTTTTTAACCTTGTACGTTTCTGTGGTGCATAATAAAAAAATTCTCTTTCCTCTTCTTAACCACTTCAGCCCCGGAAGATTTGGCTGCTGAAAGACCAGGCCATTTTTTTGCAATTCGGCACTGCGTCACTTTAACTGACAATTGCGCGGTCGTGCAACGTTGCACCCAAACAAAATTGACGTCCTTTTTTCCCACAAATAGAGCTTGTGGAAATAGAGCTTTCTTTTGGGGGTATTTGATCGCCTCTGTGGTTTTTATTTTTTCCGCTATAAACAAAAAAAGAGCGACAATTTTGAAAAAAACATAATATTTTGTACTTTTTGCTATAATAGATATCCCCATTTTTTTTTTTTTCTCAGTTTAGGCTGATATGTATTCTTCTATATATCTTTGGTAAAAAAAAAAAAAAAATCGCAAAAAGCGTATATTGATTGGTTTGCGCAAAAGTTATAGCGTCTACAAAATAGGGGATAGATTTTATAGCATTTTTATTATTTTTTTTTTACTAGTAATGGCGGCAATTCTGCGATTTTTATTAGGACTGCGACATTATGGCGGACACATCGGACAATTTTGACACATTTTTGGGACCACTGGCATTTATACAGCGATCAGTGCTATAAAAATGCACAGATTACTGTAAAAATGTCACTGGCAGGGAAGGGGTTAACACTAGGGGGTGATCAAGGGGTTAACTGTGTTCCCTGTGTGTTTCTAACTGTAGGGGGAGGGGACTGACCTAGAGGAAGTGACAGATCATGGTTCCTAGCTATTAGGAACTCACAATCTGTCTCTCCTCACAGAACAGAGCAGGGATTTGTGTGTTTACACACACACACTTCCCTGTTCTGCCTCTCGTGCCCGCGATCGCTCGTGGCCGGCGGTTATCATGACCGTAGGCCATGAGCATTGGCACCCCCGCAGTACAACGTGCGCATGCCCGCATGCTATCCCGATCCCGTGAACCGACGTATAGCTACGACGGTTTCGCTTGATCGCGCCAACCTGCTGCAGTATAATGACGGCGGCTGATCGGCAAGCGGTTAAAGTAGAACTATAGGCAAAACTTTTTCCATTTTGAGTAAAGTCATTTTTGCTAGGCTGGACAAGATCTATTGGATGCCGTTACCCTGCAGTATTGAAACCACCAGGTTGTTGTATGTTTGTACTTGGAGAGGTGCACTTTAATCTTCTTAGGGTCACAGTGAGGTTTCAAAAAGTTTCTAAATTGGGCTAAGGTAATTGGGTGGTTTAAATGCCGGGGTATGTTAATTTATTGGAATTGAAGAAGCCACTTGGACGAATGGTGAAACATCTTCTACAGAACCAGCGAAATATTACCAACTACTACTAACTATACCATGACCTGGATATATGAGAACCTTCGCAGACAACCCTTTTACTGGTTCACTAAGCAAGCCGGTAGATTGTAGCCCAGCACTAGGGATGAGCTTCGTGTTCGAGTCGAACCCATGTTCGACTCGAACATCGGCTGTTCGATCGTTCGCCGAATTGCGAACGTTATGGGCCGTTCGCGCTAAATTCGTGTGGCGCGTCACGGCCCATAATTCACTGCGGCATCGCAGTGCATTGCTGGCTGATGATTGGCCAAGCATGCACTATGACCCGCATGCTTGGCCAATCACAGCGCTGTCAGTAGAGAGAGCTGTAATTGGCCAAAGCCAGGGTGGCTTTGGCCAATTATGGCTCAGGGGATTTAGTACACACCCCACACTATATAAGGCCGCCTGCACGGCGGCCCTGTGTAGTGTGTGTTCCGGTGTGCTGAGAGATAGAGAGAGAGAGAGACAGTGTCATTTGATTTGAGTTAGATAGATTAGGCAGAACAGTCAGTCAGTTAGCTGCACTTACAGTGTATTGTGTATATATATGCATCCCAGGTGTTGCATATATATATATACACTGTATTCAGTTTAGCTAGATCTGTTCCTGTTATCTTCTATCTAGACTATTTACATTTAATGCAGTGCGTCCTGCTCACAGTGTTCAGCTAGATCCGTTCCTGCTATTTACATTTAGTGCAGTGCGTCCTGCTCACAGTGTTCAGCTAGATCCGTTCCTGTTAAATTCCTACTGACCGGCAGGCTTGTCTGGTTACAGTATATAAAGCTACCTGAAGAAAATTACAGGTGTTCTATTTGATCCTATTAGTACCACGGTCAGGCAGCTAGACTATTTACATTTAGTACAGTGCGTCCTGCTCACAGTGTTCAGCTAGATCCGTTCCTGTTATCTTCCTACTGACAGGCAGGCTTGTCTGGTTACAGTATATAAAGCTACCTGAAGAAAATTACAGGTGTTCTATTTGATCCTATTAGTACCACGGTCAGGCAGCTAGACTATTTACATTTAGTACAGTGCGTCCTGCTCACAGTGTACAGCTAGATCTGTTCCTGTTATCTTCCTACTGACAGGCAGGCTTGTCTGGTTACAGTATATAAAGCTACCTGAAGAAAATTACAGGTGTTCTATTTGATCCTATTAGTACCACGGTCAGACAGCTAGACTATTTACATTTAGTACAGTGCGTCCTGCTCACAGTGTACAGCTAGATCCGTTCCTGTTATCTTCCTACTGACAGGCAGGCTTGTCTGGTTACAGTATATAAAGCTACCTGAAGAAAATTACAGGTGTTCTATTTGATCCTATTAGTACCACGGTCAGGCAGCTAGACTATTTACATTTAGTACAGTGCGTCCTGCTCACAGTGTACAGCTAGATCCGTTCCTGTTATCTTCCTAATGACAGGCAGGCTTGTCTGGTTACAGTATATAAAGCTACCTGAAGAAAATTACAGGTGTTCTATTTGATCCTATTAGTACCACGGTCAGGCAGCTAGACTATTTACATTTAGTACAGTGCGTCCTGCTCACAGTGTTCAGCTAGATCCGTTCCTCTTATCTTCCTACTGACAGGCAGGCTTGTCTGGTTACAGTATATAAAGCTACTTGAAGAAAATTACAGGTGTTCTATCCCAGCTTAGTGCAGCTACAGGCCATTAGTATGTCTGGAAGGCCAAGAAGGAGAGGCAGACAGTCACAAGCCAATAAGAGAGGGCAAGCAGGCTCTGTGTCTAGTGCTGGTCGTGGAGACGGTGCATCCTCATCAGCACGTGGCCATGGGACACGCTTGGCCTTTTTTTCGGCAGCTGGCCATGTTGAGCCGCAACATGCGGAAGACTTGGTCGAGTGGATGACCAAGCCGTCCTCATCCTCCTCATCCTCTCTCACCCATGCCCAGGGTGCTTTGTCTGGCAAAGCAGCGGCCTCTTCCCTCAGCTCAATGTCATCAGTGACTCCTTCCCTAGCTCCACCATGTCCTCATGAGGATTCCCTCGAACTGTTTGACCACAGTGTTGGGTACATGCTCCAGGAGGATGCCCAGCGTTTGGAAGGCTCTGATGACGATACTGAGCTCGATGAAGGCAGTAACATGAGCGCGGACAGAGGGGGTGCCCAAGAAGGACAGCAATCTGGCAGTCATGCTCCCCCTGCTGCAGCATACTGCCAGGTTTGCTCCAGTGATGAGGAGGGAGGGGATGATGAGGTCACTGACTCAACGTGGGTGCCTGATAGGAGAGAGGAGGAGGAGGAGGAGGAGAAGGAGGAGGCGGCAGCACATCACCAACGAGGCAGGATGCCCTCCAGGGGCCAGCCTAAGGGCAGCACATTGACTGCATCACACCCCAAAGCTCCACATGTGCAGGGCGCTGCAGTCTCTGCGCGTTATTCAAAAAGTTCTTTGGTGTGGGCCTTTTTTGAGACGAGTGCATCAGATCGCACCGCTGCTATTTGCAACATATGTCTCAAGCGTATCTCGCGTGGCCAAAATATCTCCCGCTTGGGTACCACATGCTTGACCAGACATATGTTGACCTGCCATGCAGTTCGTTGGCAAGCGTATCTAAAAGACCCACACCAAAGAACAAAGAGGATCTCTCCTTGCTCCTCATCAGCTGAGATTTCCAACCCCACTAGACCTTCAGTCCTCTCTGAGACCTGCAGTGAGAGGAATGAAGGTGTAGAATTAGGTGTGTCACAGCCAAGTACTTGTGGGCAATCTGCTTTTGGTACACCGACGTCAGATTGTACCAGGCAAATTTCCCTGCCCCAGCTGCTGCACCGCCGAAAGAAGTTTGCTCCCAGCCATCCACATGCCCAGCGGTTGAATGCTAGCTTGGCAAAATTGCTAGCACTTCAACTGCTGCCTTTTCAGTTGGTAGACTCTGCCCCCTTCCGTGAGTTTGTGGAATGTGCGGTTCCTCAGTGGCAGGTACCCAAACGCCACTTTTTCTCACGGAAGGCGATTCCGGCTCTCTACCGGCATGTGGAAGGCAATGTCCATGCCTCGCTGGACAGGGCGGTCAGCGGTAAGGTGCATATTACCGCTGACTCATGGTCCAGCAGGCATGGACAGGGACGTTACCTAAGTTTCACGGCGCATTGGGTGACTCTGCTGGCAGCTGGGAAGGATGCAGGACAAGGTGCAGTAGTGTTGGAGGTTGTTCCGCCACCACGCCTCCAAAATGCTGATTGTGACACACCTCTCTCCTCCACCCCCTCCTCTTCTTCTTCCTCCATGGCCTCTTCCTCGGAACCAGCGGTGCTCCGTAGGCGTTCAAGGGGCTACGCAAGTACGCAGGCCAAAAGATGCCATGCGGTGCTTGAGCTGGTGTGCTTGGGGGACAGGAGCCACACTGGGGCAGAGGTTCTGTCAGCTCTGCAGGGGCAGGTTCAGAGGTGGTTGACGCCACGCCAACTTAAGGCAGGAATGGTGGTTTGCGACAATGGCACCAACCTCCTCTCTGCCCTCCGACAGGGACAAATGACCCATGTGCCCTGTTTGGCTCACGTCCTTAACTTGGTGGTGCAGCGGTTCTTGGGCAGGTACCCGGGCTTACAGGATGTCCTGAGGCAGGCCAGGAAAGTCTGTGTGCATTTCCGCCGGTCATATAATGCCAGTGCTCGGCTGACGGACCTCCAAAAGGAGTTTAACCTGCCCAAGAACCGCCTAATCTGTGACATGCCCACCAGGTGGAACTCAACGTTGGCCATGCTGCAGCGGCTGCACACGCAGCAGAGGGCCATAAATGAGTACCTGTGCGACTATGGCACCAGGACAGGGTCAGGGGAGCTTGGTTTTTTTTCCCCACGCCAGTGGGCCATGATCAGGGATGCATGCACTGTCCTGTCACCATTCGAGGAGGCCACGAGGATGGTGAGCAGTGACAGTGCATGCATCAGTGACACTGTCCCCCTTGTCCACCTGTTGGAGCACACGCTGCGTGGAATAATGGACAGGGCACTTGAGGCAGAACAGAGGCAGGAAGAGGAGGACTTCCTTAGCTCTCAAGGCCCCCTTTATCCAGACAGTGTTCCTGCGTGCCCGCCGATCACACAGGAAGAGGACGAGGAGGAAGAGGAGGAGGAGGAAGATTGTGTCAGTATGGAGGTGGAGCCTGGCACTCAGCATCAGCAGCAGTCTTTAAGGGATCAGTCCCAAGAAACACATGGACTTGTACGTGGCTGGGAGGAGGTGGCTGCGGACCATGTCGTTCTTAGTGACCCAGAGGACTCCGGACCGAATGCCTCAGCAAACCTACGCTGCATGGCCTCCCTGATCCTGCAAAGCCTGCGTAAGGATCCTCGTATTCGTGGTATCAAGGAGAAGGACCAATACTGGCTGGCAACCCTCCTTGATCCACGTTACAAGGGTAAGGTTGCGGACCTTATCTTGCCATCGCAGAGGGAGCAGAGGATGAAACATCTTCGGGAGGCCTTGCAGAAAGGTCTGTGCAACGCGTTCCCAGAGACTGGGAGGTTACAAACTCCTGTTTCTGGACAACGTGTTGCTGAGGCTTCGGTCAGTCAAAGAAGGAGCGGTGGAGAAGGTGGCCGTCTGACCGATGCGTTCAGACAATTTTTTGGTCCGCAGCCCCAAGGTATGATCGGTTCCAGCAACCATCGCCAGCGTCTGTTTTACATGGTGCAGGAATACCTAGGGGCAAGATCAGACTTGGACACCTTTCCCACCGAAAATCCTCTGGGTTACTGGGTCTTGAGGATGGATCACTGGCCAGAGCTTGCACAGTATGCAATTGAGCTACTGGCCTGTCCTGCATCCAGCGTTCTTTCGGAACGCACATTCAGTGCTGCTGGAGGCGTGGTAACCGATCACAGGGTGCGTCTGTCCACCGACTCGGTCGATCGGCTGACCTTCATAAAAATGAATGAGTCTTGGATCACCACCAGCTACCAAGCACCTGATGCTGATGTAACCGAATAATTTTTTTTGAAATCTCAGATCCCTTCAAAGACTGCCTATGCTGATGCTGAGTGACTATCCCTGAGTAATTATCCTCTTCCTCCTCAATCATCACGCTGATAGCTTGTTGCAGTGTTGTGGCACCAGCACCAGTGCCTAAGGCCCAATTTTTCTGCCCCTGTCTAACAGGGGCGTGTAATTACAATTTTTGATGCAATACTTTGCAGCAGGGCTCGTTCCTGCGTTCCAACTAGAGTGTCTGTGAGGGGTTGCAGTGTTGTGGCACCAGCACCAGTGCCTAAGGCCCAATTTTTCTGCCCCTGTCTAACAGGGGCGTGTAATTACAATTTTTGAAGCAATAATTTGCAGCAGGGCTCGTTCCTGCGTTCCAACTAGAGTGTCTGTGAGGGGTTGCAGTGTTGTGGCACCAGCACCAGTGCCTAAGGCCTAATTTTTCAGCTCCTGTTCAACAGGGGCATGTAATTACAATTCTTGATCTAATATTTCACAGCAGGGCCCTGTGAGGGCTTACAGTGTTGTGGCCACAGCAACACCTAAGGCCCAAATTTCTGCTGAGTATATAGGGCAGGACCCTACTTTCAAACATCTAACTTACAAACGACTCCTACTTGCAAACGGAAGGAGACAACAGGAAGTGAGATGAAATCTACCCCTAGGAAGGGAAATTCTCTCCTGTAAGAGTTAATATGGGAAAACAAGTTCTCCTTTCCACTGATGCTTTCCAATCCTTGTTCCACAAAAAAACCCAAATTTTCAAAAAACATTTTTCATTGGGACAAAAAAGTGAGGTGAAATCTTCTGAAGAGGAGGAAAGACAGCAAAACAAATGTCACAGGGGTGATAACCCTTCCCTATGTTTTCCAAAAAGCTTAGAAAAGATTTTTTGGCTGGAGCTAAACACGTTAAAAATGTTCAAAATTACAAACAGATTCTACTTAACAACAAACCTACAGTCCCTGTCTTGTTTGCACCGCCTGTATACTGCTGTTCAGAGTATATAGGGCCTGGTGGCCCCACACCTTTCCTTATTTTAATTTGGGTGCGGGGTTCCCCTTAATATCCATACAAGACCCAAAGGGACTGGTAATGGACTGGGGGGTACCCATGCCGTTTGTCTCACTGATTTTCATCCATATTGCCATGACCCGACATGACATTAAACCCGCAAGCAGTTTTAAATGAGATTTTTTCCTTTAAAAATGACATTTGGTGCAGGGACTGTTCTAAACATGGGAAACACGCGTCACTTTACAGGCATACTATAGACACCCCCCAGGTACGATATTTAAAGGAATATTTCACTTTTTTTTTTTTACTTTAAGCATCATTAAAATCACTGCTCCCGAAAAAACGGCCGTTTTTAAAAGTTTTTTTTGCATTGATACATGTCCCCTGGGGTAGGACCCGGGTCCCCAAACCCTTTTTAGGACAATACCATGCAAATTAGCCTTTAAAATGAGCACTTTTGATTTCGAACGTTCGAGTCCCATAGACGTCAATGGGGTTCTAACGTTCGTGCGAACTTTCGGTCCGTTCGCGGGTTCTGGTGCGAACCGAACCGGGGGGTGTTCGGCTCATCCCTACCCAGCACCAGTGGCGTAACTAGAACCTTCAGGGCCCCGGTGCAAGAAACCATGATTGCCCCCCCTTCCATCCGAGCCCTGGGCTTCCAACTTTGCGAGGGTGTCCGTGTACATTGTCCTAAAACCGTGCTTCCCGCATGCTCCCTGGGACATGCATCCAGCGCAATTACAGTGGCCCTTTACCATATGATGTCAGCTGATTACATGTAAACAGACTTGCCGGTTATCCACAGCCCTTTCCTCCCATGCTGTGTCTGTGTTAGGAAAGGACTGCCATTAACTGTCAAGAATGTCAGAAAATTGTTTACACTGATAATCAGTCCCCCAATCATCAGTGCCCATCAATGCCACCTACAAGTGTTACCTATCAGTGCTCATTAATGCTGCCTATTAGTGCCCATCAAATCTGCCTATCAGCACCACCTATCAGTGCTCATTAATGCTGCCTAACAGTGTCCATCCGTGCCACCTATCAGTACTCTTCAATGCTGCCCATCAATACTGCCTGAGTTCTGCCTATCAGTGTTCTTCAGTGCCCATCAGTGCAGCCTATGAGTTCTGCCTATTAGTGCTCATCAATGCCCATCAGTGCCACCTATAAATACCCATCAGTGCCTCCTATCAGTGCCCACCAGTGCCTCCCATCGGTGCCCGTCTCAGTGCCCTCTAGTGCCTTCTCAATGCTCCCTATCAGTGCCCTCTAGTTCCTTCTCAATGCCTCCTATCAGTGCCCCCTAGTGCCTTTTCAGTGCCCCCTATCAGTGCCCCCTAGTGCCTTATCAGTGCCCCTTTTCAGTGCCTCCTATCAGTGCCCCCTAGTGCCTTATCAGTGCCCCCCTAGTGCCTTCTCAATGCCCCCTATCAGTGCCCCCTAGTGCCTTCTCAGTGCCCCCTAGTGCCTTCTCAATGCCCCCTATCAGTGCCCCCTAGTTCCATCTCAGTGCCCCCTAGTGCCTTCTAAGTGTCTCCTATCAGTGCCCCCTAGTGCCCTCTCAGTGCCCCCTATCAGTGCCTCCCTTCAGTGCTCATCAGTAAATCCTATCAGTGCCTCCCATCGGTGCCCCCTATCAGCATCCCCTATCAGCGTCCCCCCATCAGTGCCTTCTATCAGTGCCCCCTATCAGTGCCCATCAGTGTCTTCTATCAGTGTCCCCTATCAATTTCCCCTATCAGAGTACCCATAAGTGTCCTCTATCAGTGCCCCCTATCGGTGCCCATAAGTGTCCTCTATCAGTGCCCCCTATCAGTGCCCATCAGTGTCCTCTATCAGTGTCCCTCTCAGTGCCTCCTATCAGTGCCCATCTGAGTCCTTTGTCTTCTCAGGACAGCACAGCTATGAGCGGAGAGCTTTTATCTCAGGTAACAGCAGCAGAGAGCCCCCGGCATTGACAGTTTTATATCCCTCTCCGACGGAGACCATCCGGTCTGTTCTCTCTTGCACGGGATGACAGAAGACACAGCTGATCTGCTCCCCCTTCTCTCCCTGCCCTCTCCTGTGCTCCGTGGGAAATGCGAGCTCATTAGCTTCACACTTGACTGCCTGCGGAGCACACAGGAGAGGGGAGGGGGGAGAAGGGGGAGCAGATCAGTTGTGTCTTCTGTCATCCCGTGCGAGAGAGGACAGACCGGACGGTCTCCGTCGGAGAGGGATATAAAACTGTCAATGCCGGTGTCTCTGTGCTGCTGTTACCTGAGAGACACACTCTCTGCTCAGAGCCCTGTGAATAGCAACCCCGCTGGGCCCTCCCACAGTGACAGAAAGCCAGGGCCCCGTCGCAAGTGCGACTGTGGCGACCCTGGTAATTCCGCCACTGCCCAGCCCCATGAAACATAGCTTCTATTCCAGCAGACAGACATAAGAGTAGATCTGTAGATATCTAGTCATCGCTACACATACTATTGTACAATCACATCCCACGGTATTACAGAAAAAAAGATCCAATATTTGCTTTTTTTAGAGTTGTTTGAGCATCACTGCAATGTATTTTCTTTTGTTCTATAAAGATTCCTTTAACTACTAAACGACATGTACTAACCCAGGTTGCTTTTTCACATTAAACAGAAGATATACATTCATCACCGGAATGACTATGGGCCAACACTCCTGAAGAAGAGATAAGAAAACTGTTGCAAGACAGCTAACAAGAAGCATGCATAATCTAACTACAACTGAAGCCTGTATTAAATGTTAATTTTTAAAATTATAGGTTTGTATAAGATAAATAAAGGAGAAGTATGGGATAGGCTAATTAATTAAATATTATCATAATCAGCTGTTCTTTCTTTGCTCCCTCCTTTTGTTTTTTCCAGCAGGGGCACTTCCTCTATCATGTAGGTCCTTGTAATGGTCCATTTGCTGTTTGAAAGTTTAGAGAGGGCTTCAGCCCATCCACCTCCTCTTTCTGTCCCCACTCTGTTGAAAGATGTGGCTGCACCCAGTGGCATAACATGGGTTGTCAGCACCTGGGGAAAGGCAAGTAATTTGCGCCTCTAACCCGTGGACTTTTAGTACACCCTGAGTCAATTCCACTATTACAGTATTAAACTGTGGCCGTGAAATCGCAAAGGGTTCCTCCACTTACAGCCTGAGCCACAGATTGGTTGCCCGCAGCCTTCTCTTTTAACCACTTGCCACAAAGTCACGTACCTGTACGTCATTTTGCTCAGGTTGTTGTACCGGAGAGATGCCAGAAGCTGCAGGTATCACCCTGGTACCATTTTTTAGAGCCAATGGTCAACTTTCTTGTAATAACAACTGATGCAGCTAAGCAGCCACTCGGCTGTTATTACAAGCAGCGGGAGGAGATTCCCCCCTCCTACCGCCTTTCGCCTCTCTGCCTGGGTCTCCCGTCCCACCAGGGACGGATCCAGAGTCTAGTTTTAGGAGGGGCACTGCCAGAAAATATGTTTTTTTTGCGGGCAATTTATCAGGGAAATGGCTGGTGTTGGCGCTTCAATCATCCCGGCACCATGGTTGTTATGGTGTCAGGATGATTGAAGCGCATTATTTCTATTATTACATTGTTATATAAAATTAAATAGTTTAACTCACCATAATGCAGAATCAGTGGGAGCCCCGAGCGTGCCACTTGCCACCGTCGCCTGCCACCAGATGCGGATTGTCACTTGCCACGCCACCTGCCACACGTTGCAGACTGTCACTTGCCACCATCGCCTGCCACCAGATGCGGATTGTCACTTGCCACGTCACCTGCCATACATTGCGGATTGTCACTTGCCACTGTCGCCTGCCACCAGATGCAAATTGTCACTTGCCACATCGCCTGCCACAAGTTGCGGACTGTCACTTGCCACTTCACCTGTCACTTGTTGCCAATTGTCACTTGCTGCTAAGGTGTTGATTGTCTCTTGCTGTGTCCTAGAGTCAGGCAGCAGAGAGATGATGTAATCTCTCTGCTGCCCGCGGCTGCCTGCACAGTGAGGGCAGAACTGCAGGGCGGGCGTTGAGAGATGTCGGTTTCCCCTACAAAATCTGTTTCCCCTGGCTCTCGGCTGAGATCGGAACTCCGCCCCTCCAGCCCTCTGCACCGCTGCTCCTCCTACTCTCCCCCAAATGCTAGTCATCCTTCTACCGCCCCCGCTACTGTGAGCGTCCACCTTCCAGGTGATATTGTTGGACTAATAATGATGACATAATAGGGACCGCGGGGAGAACTTCCAGTGTCTGTACCGAAATAGGTTTCCCCAGAAAACCGGGGACGCGCGCGGGGGCGGTAGAAGGATGATTAGCATTCAGGGGGAGACTGAGTAGGAGGAGCAGCAGCAGTGCAGAGGGATGGAGGGGCGGAGTTCTGATCTCAGCTGAGAGCCAGGGGAAACAGATTTTGTTGTTTAATTTCTTGGGGGGGGCAATTGCCACATTGCCCCCCCCCCCCTGGATCCGCCCCTGCATCCCACTGATCTTGGTGTTTTGAATACAGACCAGAGGAGGGGTTTGGGGTCTTTTAGACCCCAGATCCCTCCATAAAGAGTACCTGTCACTGCCTATTACTGTCACAAGGGATTTCTTTTAAAGGGACAGTGTAAAAATAAACATTTAAATAAATAAGAAAAAAATTGTTTTTAAAGAGCCCCATCTCTCCGTGCTTGCGCACCAAAGTAAACGCATATGAAAGTCACGCCCGCAAAATGTAAACAGTGTTCAAACCACACATGTGAGGTATCGCAGCAATCGTTAGCGCAAGAGCAATAATTCTAGTGCAAGACCTACTCTGTAACTCTACACAGTTATGGAGATTTTTAAGTACCGTAGTTTGTTGCCATTCCACGAGTGTGCGCAATTTTATAGCATGACATGTTAGGTATCTATTTACTCGGCATAACATCATCTTTCACATTATACAAAAAAATTGGGCAAACTCTACTGTTTCCTTTATTTTTGTTAATTCATTGAAATTTATTTTTTCCAAAAAAATTGCGTTTGAAAGACCGCTGTGCAAATACAGTGTGACATAAAATATTGCAACAACCAACATTTTATTCTCTAGAGTCTCTACTAAAAAAATATATATAATGTTTGGGGGTTCTAAGTAATTATATAGCAAAAAATACTTTATACTTGTAAGCAACACATGTCAGAAATAGGCCTGATCTTGAAGTGGTTATTATTGGTTGGATCTGAGATATCTTTGACTACAGTAGTCAAAGAGATATCTTCTCAGATTCAACCAATAATAAAAGGCTGTGGGCAACCAAACAAATGCTCAGGCTGTAAATAACAAGGAGCCCTTATATATAGCAGAGCAATAATAATCCCAAAGTAAGGTAGGGGGAATTAAAGAAGAGACACCCAGGGATGGGTGTCTTTCCTCATATTTTTTACCCCCTTTTACCCATCTTTTTTTTTTTGTTATTATTATTATTATTCATGTTTACTACGCCTCAGTTTATGAATGCAATAGTAGAGAAAACATGGCCCACAGGGATTTAAAGGGGTATTGCCCAAAAATTATACAAATGAAAATATAAAAAATAGTAAGCAATTTTATTCATTACATTGTATAAAAATGTAACACGTTAATAAAAAATATGCTGGCATCCAATATAGTACATCACATTGATATTAGAGATATCTGGTAGACATCAAACACTGTCAAAATGCTTCTCAATGCGTTTTATGAAACAAAGTTCACTTTGTGCATAGCTGAAAAGAATGTGCAATATGTACAATCTGTATCATCAGGAAGTATGAGCTGCCTTTATAATCTTGGTTCCTGTAATGGTAGTTATAACCTTTTCCCTTGATGAACCGACAGCGCCCCTCTGAAAGACACTTTGGGTCTCAGATTTTTAAGAAGTGTTAGGCCTCACCTGCCCATCTTGACTTCTGCAATCCTCCCTGGTCAGTTCAGGAAAAGTCCGAGATAGCCCAGATCTACCGCATTCTCTTGACAGTCACTTCCTGCTCCACATGTTCAGAACCATCCTATACGGTAATGTCTGATCCATGACTCCTGGAGATTCCTTAAATGTCTTTTAAACCACCTCCTTTCCCACATGACACGTTCCTCTCCTCCATGGCACACTCCTCTCCCCCTGAGGTGAGAGAACCCCAAGATGCACCAACTTCTACATGATGTCTTCTTCTGCAAATCTTTTCCCATCAGCCAGACTCCCTTTGAGCATGTGACCCACAGTTTATATGAGCCTGATAGCCCCTGCCCACTCAAATTAATGATTGGTTCAGGGTATCCCATAAAACTAACTGTATCCTGTTTCCAATTTACCTTCCCTCCAGCACCTCTCACTGGACGAACAAGGCATCACTCTCAACAGAATGCAGGTGGTCACACCCCCAATTCTACTCTGTCATTTCTCCCAACCAAAATAAACCCAACCAGGCTTAAACCAACAGGGTAATGCACTGGAATTTTTACCTAACACTAACCTTCACTAACTAGTTAGCACACACCTAAGTAGGTGGGTGCTACACATATATAGCTCAGTGGGGGTGAGAATTTCTATGAGTTTGAATAGGACTGAAGGTTTCACCCCATCCAAGACTTTTTGAGGGCCTTCAAGCTCCAAGTGCCGATCTGAGATGACAAAACCTGTAGAAAGCTGTACATTAGTAAATACAGTTTTCTCCATGCACAACAAATACTCTTGAGGCCTGCACATTCCATTTTCACAGTTAGCCGTTTGTAGGGCTAATAAACCAGCTATTGTCAAACAAAAGGAATGGGAAGCTGGGCACTGCCAAGGGACATGAACCAACTCTAAAAAATAAAATTTACATTTTAAAAAACTTTTCCTCTCCCTATACAAAATGGTCAGCGCCCCCCCAACAGCAGCAACACACACTGACAACATGGCTGCTCTGAGCCCATCATTTCATAGAAAGGTGCCTGAGTTATCTATTCCTTCAATTTGTTAGCTCTTGTGACTCAGGAAAAAGCCTTGGCACTGTATTATGGGTTTATTTGGGCCAAAAGTCTGTAACTTGCAACCTTTAGAAATCCTGGGGACTCAATGTGAACACATGGTAGTAGGCAGCAAACCCAAATTTCATCCTTGTTTATGTCATGACTCATAATCATTGAAAACATTTTTTTTTGTTTTTTGTTTTTTCTTTGCTTCCTTCAGACTACTAATTAAGGGGAGTGGTTAATTGCTCACAGGTGCTTGAGGCCTATATAACCTTGTGTAGAACTCATATTGAGTCTGTTGGAACTCTGTCCAAATGGAACTGGTCTAAATGGTGAGTTAAAATCAGAGTTAGTGGAACTGGTCTAAGTGGTGAGTTAAAACCAGAGTTAGTGGAACTGGTCTAAATGGTGAGTTAAAATCAGAGTTAGTGGAACTGGTCTAAGTGGTGAGTTAAAACCAGAGTTAGTGGAACTGGTCTAAATGGTGAGTTAAAATCAGAGTTAGTGGAACTGGTCTAAGTGGTGAGTTAAAACCAGAGTTAGTGGAACTGGTCTAAGTGGTGAGTTAAAACCAGAGTTAGTGGAACTGGTCTAAGTGGTGAGTTAAAACCAGAGTTTAAAACAGGAGGTTATAACAGGGGTCATAGTACCTGTGTAGTGTGAGTATCTGAGTGTTGTCTGAGTAGTGTGTGTGGATGATTAGTACTTGTGTATTGTGTACTGTATACTTGTGTATTGCGAGTGCACATAGGTCTGTGAGTGCGCGTAGGTCTACAAGTGCATGTAATTCTGAGAGTGTTCTGCGAGTGCACGTAGGTCTGCGAGTGCACGTAGTTCTGCGAGTGGTCTGCAAGTGCATGTAGTTCTGCGAGTGGTCTGCGTGTGCACGCAGGTCTGCGAGTGCACATAGTTCTGCGAGTGTTCTGCGAGTGCATGTAGGTCTGCGAGTGCACATAGTTCTGCGAGTGGTCTGCGAGTGCACGTAGGTCTGCGAGTGCACGTAGTTCTGCGCGTGGTCTGCGAGTGCACATAGTTCTGCGAGTGCGCGTAGGTCTGCGTGTGCACGTAGGTCTGCGAGTGCACATAGTTCTGCGAGTGGTCTGCGAGTGCACGTAGGTCGGCAAGTGCATGTAGTTCTGCGAGTGTTCTGCAAGTGCACGTAGGTCTGCGAGTGCACGTAGTTCTGCAAGTGTTCTGTGAGTGCACATGGGTCGGCGAGTGCACGTAGTTCTGCGAGTGGTCTGCGAGAGCACGTAGGTCTGCGAGTGCACGTAGTTCTGCAAGTGGTCTGCGAGTGTACATAGGTCTGCGAGTGTCCTGCGAGTGCACGTAGGTCTGTGAGTGCACGTAGTTCTGTGAGTGTTCTGCGAGTGCACGTAGGTCTGCGAGTGCACGTAGTTCTGTGAGTGTTCTGCGAGTGCACGTAGTTCTGCGAGTGGTCTGCGAGTGCACATAGGTCTGCGAGAGCACGTAGGTCTGCGAGTGCACGTAGTTCTGCGAGTGGTCTGCGAGTGCACGTAGGTCTGCGAGAGCACGTAGGTCTGCGAGTGCACGTAGTTCTGTGAGTGTTCTGCGAGTGCACGTAGTTCTGCGACTGTTCTGCGAGTGCACATAGGTTTGTGAGTACCTGTGTATTGTCTTGAGTATTAATGTCAGGAAGCTAGTTGTTAGGTAATTTGGACAGGGTATAATCCCCAATCCTCATTAAATTTAATAGGTACGATGCCCGGCAGGTGTGGAGAGGCGACTCTTTGTACATCTTGCGGCATGTATGCGTTCCTTGATCATCCGATCGAGGGTGAATACTGCTGTGCAAAATGTAAGCACATTGTTTCCCTGGAAGCCCAGGTTCTGAATCTGGGGAAGCAACTGTCAGCACTGAGAAGTCCCTCCATACTAAAGGAGAGCCAGGAATTTACACGGCAGGTGCCGGCAAGGGCCAGCACAGAGGCGGGTGGTGACAAAGAGGTGCAGGCACTAGCAAAGAGTAGATGGGTGACAGTCAGGAAGAGTAGAGGGGGAAGTGCCAGGGAGGCTGATTCAGGGCTGGAGCATCTCAATAAGTATGCTCCATTGAGTGACATTGGTGAAACCAGTCAGGGACCAGCACTGCTGGAGCTGAGGGACTCTCCTAGCTGCCAGGGGAAGAACTCCTCCAGTAAGAGTGAGGGGGAAGCGAAGGGAAAGGAAAGACAGATTCTGGTGGTAGGGGACTCAATTCTTAGAAGGACAGAGAGGGCAATCTGTTACAAAGACCTGAAGCGCCGAACAGTATGTTGTCTACCGGGCGCTCGGGTTCGGCACATCACGGATCTGGTGGACAGATTACTGGGAGGGGCTGAGGAAGACCCAGCTGTCATGGTGCACGTTGGCACCAATGACAAAGTCAGAGGCAGATGGAGTATCCTAAAGAACGATTTTAGGGACTTAGGAGCTAAATTGAGGAAAAGGACCTCCAAGGTAGTATTCTCAGGAATACTACCAGTATATCGAGCCACACCACAAAGGCAGAGGGAGATTAGGGAAGTAAACAAGCGGCTGAAGAGCTGGTGTAGTAAGGAGGGGTTTGGGTCCCTGGAGGACTGGGCCGACTCAGTCGATAACCTGTACTATAGAAGGGACGGACTGCACCTAAATGAGGAGGGTGCAGATCAGCTGGGAATTAAGATGGCCAAAAAGTTAGAGGGGTTTTTAAACTAGGTGATGGGGGGGAGGGTCCAGAGGTAGAGATAGTCAGCACGGAACATATTCCAGAGGGCAGTATTGGGGGCATTAGTGGTAGGTTGACCAAAGCACATAAACCCAAGGTAAGTATAGTAGCAAGTCCTAGTTGCAATCTCGGAACACCCAATACGAGGACAATATGTGACCAGTCTAAACTATGTGGCATGAACTAGAGATACTGTTGTACGAGGAGGATTTGGATTTTGTGGGAATTTCAGAGACCTGGTTCAACAGCTCTCATGATTGGCTGGCAAACATTCAAGGGTATACCCTTTACCGCAAGGATAGAGAGGGTAAAAAAGGGGGAGGGGTATGCCTATATATCAAGAATAATGTACAAGTGAATGTGAGAGATGACATCAATAAGGGAGCTAGGGAGGAGGTGGAATCCTTATGGGTAGAGCGCCAAAGGGATGAAGCTAAGTGGAAAATAATACTGGGAGTATGCTATAGGCCCCCTAACCTGAGGGAGGAAGTGGAGACAAATCTCCTATCACAATTTGGATTAGCAGCAAAGATGGGAAGTGTTATCATAATGGGGGATTTTAATTATCCAGACATAGACTGGGCGGAGGGAACCGCGCATTCATTTAAGGCTTGCCAGTTCTTTAATGTCTTGCAGGACAATTTTATGGGTCAGATGGTAGACGCACCAACTAGAAATAAAGCATTACTGGATCTACTGATTACCAACAACACAGACCTGATCACGGATGTGGAAATACGGGGCAATTTAGGTAACAGCGATCACAGGTCAATTAGTTTCAGTATAAATCACACAAATAGGAAACATAAAGGGAATACAAAGACACTGAATTTCAAAAGAGCCAACTTTCCCAAATTACAAACCTTGCTAAAAGGCATAAATTGGGATAAAATATTAGGAACAAAGAACACGGAGGAGAGATGGTTTTGCTTTAAGAGCATATTAAATAAGGGCATTAGCCATTGTCAATGTTATCATTGGGTAATAAATTTAAAAGAGCGAACAAAAGTCCTGGATGGCTTAGCTCCAATCTAAAAATGCATATAAAAGCAAAGGAGAAGGCCTTCTAAAAATACAAGGTTGAGGGATCATCATCAGCATTCAGACTTTATAAAGAATGCAACAAGAAATGTAAGGGTGCAATTAGAACGGCTAAGATAGAACATGAAAGAGGAGGAGAGCAAAAAAAATCCCAAGAAATTCTTTAAGTATATAAACAGTAATGCCCCGTACACACCGTCGGATTTTCCGATGGAAAATGTGTGATAGGACCTTGTTTTCGGAAATTCCGACCGTGTGTAGGCTCCATCACACATTTTCCATCGGATTTTCCGACACACAAAGTTTGAGAGCAGGATATAAAATTTTCCGACAACAAAATCCGTTGTCGGAAATTCCGATCGTGTGTACACAAATCCGACACACAAAGTGCCACGCATGCTCAGAATAAATAAAGAGATGAAAGCTATTGGCCACTGCTCAGTTTATAGTCCCGACGTACGTGTTTTACGTCACCACGTTCAGGACGATCGGATTTTCCGACAACTTTGTGTGACCGTGTGTATGCAAGACAAGTTTGAGCCAACATCCGTCGGAAAAAATCCTAGGATTTTGTTGTCGGAATGTCCAAACAAAGTCCGACCGTGTGTACGGGGCATAAAAAAAGGACAGACCATATTAGCCCCATAAAGATTGGGGAAGGACATCTTGTTACAAAGGATGGGGAGATGGCGAAGGTATTGAATTTATTCTTCTCCTCAGCCTTCACGAGGGAATCAGGGGGCTTCAGTTACCAAAACTGCAGTGTTTATCCTCATGACACATCACAGGAAGTACCTCCATGGTTAACAGAGGACAGAATTAAAATTAGACTTGAGAAACTTAACATTAATAAATCACCGGGACCAGATGGCTTGCATCCAAGGGTACTTAGGGAACTCAGTCAAGTGATTACCAGACCGTTGTTCCTAATTTTTACAGACAGTCTACTGACTGGAATGGTACCAGCTGATTGGAGAAAAGCCAATGTAGCACCAATATTTAAAAAGGGCCTACAATACATCCCTGGGAATTACAGACCAGTTAGCCTAACATCAATAGTATGTAAACTCTTGGAGGGGATAAGGGACTATATACAAGATTTTAGTAATGAGAAAGGTATCATTAGCAGTAATCAGCATGGATTCATGAAGAATCGTTCTTGCCAAACTAATCTACTAACCTTCTATGAGGAGGTGAGTTGCTAGCTAGATAAAGGAAGGCCCGTAGACGTGGTGTATCTGGATTTTGCAAAAGCATTTGACACAGTTCCCCATAAACATTTATTGTACAAAATAAGGTCCGTTGTCATGGACCATAGGGTGAGTACATGGATTGAAAACTGGCTACAAGGGCGAGTTCAGAGGGTGGTGATAAATGGGGAGTACTCGGAATGGTCAGGGGTGGGTAGTGGGGTCCCCCAGGGTTCTGTGCTGGGACCAATCCTATTTAATTTGTTCATAAACGACCTGGAGGATGGGATAAACAGTTCAATCTCTGTATTTGCAAACGATACTAAGTTAAGCAGGGCAATAACTTCTCCGCAGGATGTGGAAACCTTGCAAAAAGATCTGAACAAATTAATGGGGTGGGCAACTACATGGCAAATGAGGTTCAATGTAGAAAAATGTAAAATAATGCATTTGGGTGGCAAAAATATCAATGCAATCTATACACTGGGGGGAGAACCTCTGGGGGAATCTAGGATGGAAAAGGACCTAGGGGTCCTAGTAGATGATAGGCTCAGCAATGGCATGCAATGCCAAGCTGCTGCTAACAAAGCAACCAGAATATTGGCATGCATTAAAAAGGGGATCAACTCCAGAGATAAAATGATAATTCTCCCGCTCTACAAGACTCTGGTCTGGCCGCACCTAGAGTATGCTGTCCAGTTCTGGGCACCAGTCCTCAGGAAGGATGTACTGGAAATGGAGCGAGTACAAAGAAGGGCAACAAAGCTAATAAAGGGTCTGGAGGATCTTAGTTATGAGGAAAGGTTGCGAGCACTGAACTTATTCTCTCTGGAGAAGAGACGATTGAGAGGGGATATGATTTCAATATACAAATACCGTACTGGTGACCCCACAATAGGAATGAAACTTTTTCGCAGAAGAGAGTTTAACAAGACTCGTGGCCACTCAATAAAATTAGAAGAAAAGAGGTCTAACCTTAAACTACGCAGAGGGTTCTTTACTGTAAGAGCGGCAAGAATGTGGATTTCCCTTCCACAGGTGGTGGTCTCAGCGGGGAGCATCGATAGCTTCAAGAAACTATTAGATAAGCACCTGAATGACTGCAACATACAGGGATATACAATGTAATACTGACACACAATCACACATAGGTTGGACTTGATGGACTTGTGTCTTTTTCAACCTCACCTACTATGTAACTATGTAACTATGTAAAAATGGTGTAATGATGCTATAAAAGGGAACAATCATTCATGAGAATCTAGGGTGACCTGATCTATAAATAGAGCCGGTGGGAGTAGATGACGTTCGGTCACAATTTAACCACAAGGATTATACTTCTCCATTGTTGTGTGGGCAGCCATCTATGTAATCAGGAAGTTTTATTTCGGATACAGTTTTTGTACAAGTTCTAATCTTCTGTGCTGCCATTTTCCTTTACCTTACCAAAGTGGTCCAGTTACTTATCTCTGGGATTTTTAAAGGAAGAAGGATGAAAGTGCTTATCCCATTGATTACTTGTCCTTACTTACTCCTGAGCTTCATAGTTACAGGTAAGTACAATTCATGAACCTGTTTTAGTTTAGTACAAAGATCTGGTCATATGATTATAACCTATTGCATTTCAGGGATTACATCTGCCTAATGTTGGTGGACGTCTTCAAAGAATTGCATGGAGGAGCTTGGGTGGGTCTGGAGTAAAGTTGAAAGGGGATTTCCTGGCTTACATTACATTGTTGTCAAACAGGATCATACTCAGACTACCAAATACAGAATGCTGGCAGGCAAATAAAGTTGAAAAGAGAAATAAGCATGGGAAATAAGCATTGGGTCCTGATATCAGCAGCTGTGAACATGTCCACTTTGTTGTTTAACATTAGTCGTTCTAAGCCTGTAAAAGGTGCTCCTTGAGCACCATACTGATTTCCTAGATTGACAGTATAAAAATTTGGTGCTGAATTTTGTTTTTTCTGTCACTGAATTTTTTATGTTAATATGCGATTCTCTCATTGGCATAATAATATTCTTTTTTTTCTATAATAATCCCTTTCTCCTTAACCACTTGCCGCCCGCCATATAATGAAATGACGTCGGCAAAGTGATTGCGATATCCTTGGCATCCTTGGCCAGACGTCATATGACATTTTTCAGGATATCAAGCCGCTGCGCGCCCCCGGGGGCGCACATCGTGGCGATCGTTGTTGCGGCGCGTCAGTCTGACATACCGATCTAGGTAAAGAGTCTCTGACAGAGACTCTTTACCAAGTGATCAGCCATGTCCAATCACGGCTGATCACGATGTAAACAGGAAGAGCCATTGATCGGCTTTTCCTCACTCGCGTCTCAAAGACGCGAGTAGAGGAGAGCCGATCGGCTGCTCTCCTGACAGGGGGGTCTGTGCCGATTGTTTATCAGTGTAGCTCCCCCTCAGATGCCCGCCCAGGACCACCAGGATGCCACCAGGACCACCAGGGATGGCCACCACACTGGACCACCAGGTATGCCACCATAGACCAACCAGTGCCCAGGCAGCTGCCAATCAGTGCCAAAGAAAAATGCCTGCCAGTGCCAGTAGTGATGCCTATCAGTTAATTATATCAGTGCCAGCCATCAATGCCCATCAATGCCGCCTTTCAGTGTCCATCAGTGCCCATCAGTGCCCCCTATCAGTGCCCAGCAGTGCCGTCTATCAGTGCAACCCATGAGTACCCATCAGTGCAGCCTTTTAGTGCCCAGTGTCGCCTATCAGTGCCCATCAGTGCTTTAGTAATTCTGAATACATGGGACCTTAATTTTGTTGTCCTAAATACTGGGTGGCTGCCAGCTGCTGTGAGCTATCCCATGGCCTTGGGTTTTGGAATGGCCTGTTTACAGACCACATTCATTTGCTGCTATTATGGTATATTTGGGGGGATGTGTTACCAAGATATTGCTTGTGTTATACGACTCACCATGCATGCCTAGAGTGGACTTTTTGTCCCCTATGTGACGAACAAAAAAAAGTTAAAAAAAACAAAAAAAAATGTTAAATTGTAAAATATGAAATGTACACCAAAGCACATAAAATCCCCGTAACCCTCCCCCAAATTTTTTTTTCTGAGGCCCCCCTATCCCAACATATATGCGCATGTAAACATAAACGCACGCATTGGAGGGGGGTGCCTACGCATGAAAACTTCATCTGTGATACACATGTTACATATCACTGCGAGAGCAATATTTGTTGCAGAGACCTCCTCATTAATGCTGAACTTATGACCTATAGGGGGATTTTAAAGTATCTCCTATAGAAAATATAGGGTACTGAATTTGTCGTTATTTCATAGGCGCACGCAAATTTAAGGTTTGACATTTTGGGTATCTATGTACTAAGTGCAACCTCAAATGGGTAATTTGTTGTGTTTGCGTGTCCTAAAGTGAACAATTAGTGTATTTTTTTAACTGAAATTTTGTATTTCCTAGAACTTTGCAGTAATATCATGTAACATAAAAAATTGGAACTACCACTATTCTATTCTCTAGGGCAGTGGTTCCCAACCTGTCTAGTGCCATAACCCCTTGATAAAATTTCCCAAGCTGTGGGGACCCCTAACAGTAAAATTATTTTTGTAGCGTGGGTTGTCAGCACCCAAGGCAAGACAAGTAATTTGCGCCCCAAACCCACGGACATTTAGCGCTCCCCTGAGTCCCTTCCACTTGTACAGTATTAAAACCCCTTATGGTATATTTTAGGATTTACCACTCCTTCTCTTTTGTTATCCTTTCTTTCCCCTTTATATTTCTCTATCCTAATTTCTTGTTTTTATTCCCCCATTCCTCTCTTGCCGTCTTTCTTCTTTTCTTGTTCTTTCACTTATTCTTTCTCTCCCTTTTTCTTTGTTCCTTCCCCTATTTTCCTCTCCCTTCCATGTATTCTCTATTTTTATTCCTTCTCTTACTCCTTAGTGGGGGGGGGGGATGAGTGGCAGTGCTGGTGGGGGGTGGAATGAGTGGCAGTGCTGGGGGGAGTTTTTCATCAGGCAACTTAGGTCATCTGCTGATCTAAGTACTGTAGTGGGGACTTTTAATGACTACTATAATCACAGGTAGTGTTACTCACTGTATCCCGGGCTTCACTGTGTCTCCGACTTTGTGGTGTCTCGAAGCAGTGACACCTATGCCGAAATCAGGAGATAGGGTCTCCTCCAGCCCCTCCCACTTCACATTCCTCACCAGTCAGCTGACCTCTAGTCTCTGCCCCCAGCCATGCCGTGAACTGAATGGGTGGCTGTGAAGTGGCTGAGTGGGCGGCTGCGGGCTCCAGGGACAGCCCTGCTGGGCAGCCACGAAATAGCTGGTGCGGGCTTCAGGAACAGCCCAGGATTTGGTGACCCCTGGCAAATCGTCATTCGACCCCCAAGGAGGTCCCGACCCCAGGTTGAGGACCACTGCTCTAGGGTGTCTGCTTTTAGAAAATATATTTTTTTGGGAGGGGGGGTATGTTAACAATCTTCAAGACTAAAATGATTTTTTTTAAACATGTGTGCAAAAAAATTCAAAAACAGCCCTGGCAGCGAAAGGGTTAAAAAAAGCACCATATTTCACTTTGATAAAACATGAAGAAAATATATGGATAACACCATTCATTTCAATTATTAAAAATATTACAAGAAGTCCATTTTATACACATCAGGCTCTATCAAGATGAATTGGCTACAGATTTACCACTTCTCCACCAATGGACATATAACATCCATAGAGTTCCATAGAGATGGAAGGCATTCAGATAGCGGCTACCTACAACAGACCGGAGTTTGTATTCAAGTAGAGCTGGGCAAAGGGAAATGTAACCTACGACTTCTGGAGCCTATATAATGTATTTCTACACAAATACTTCTCTGCTTTCCAGTTACACCTGAATCAAATACACAAAGAACTTGAGGTACAGGTAAGTGGCCTGCAGAAAGATGGAATATAGGTTATATAAAAAGATAACTTTTAACTGTAAAAAAATACCGGTAACCTATGAGGTTTAAAAACCAGGGATGAGCAAACCTAGAAAAGTTTGGATCACAGGAAGTTCAGCAAATCAAAAAAAAAATAGCATTTAAACCTATTTAAGTGCCAGAAAAGGCCTGGTATTAATATTAATAGATGGGGCTGAGTGGTTTGATATTCCAATGTGGAGGGAAGAGAGAGTGCTGAGTCAAAAAAAAGCTCTATGAAAACAATGCCTAAGGACATGTTTTATTGTCTTTCATCTTAACTCCAATATAGTTATCATCTACCTAATTCAAGGAAAGCCCAATCTATAAATACAGCCCTGGCCTTTCACCCAGTAGATAATGCTCGTAATTTAACCACAACCGCTGTGTGATCTGCTTCCTTTTCACTTTGGCATGATGAAATTATTTCTAATGATATCTACTCTTGAAGGAGTCAGTTCCTTGAAGTGGAACTCTAGGAACTTTTTTTCCTGCTCCCTTGCACCCAGTGTTAAAAAAATCCCAATTACTACCTACCCTCTCTATACTCCAGCACTGACCCGGATTTTCTCCTCTGCCCAGAGCCTCTTCTGAGGTAATAGTACCTACTCAAAGACTGCGGAAATATGTTTTTTTTTTTCTTTTGTATGGAAAGTGAGGGGAGTTGGTTGTAAGAGGACTGCAACAATCATGGAGTTCCGTTTTTGTTGAAAGACCAGCCTCAAAAAAGGAAAGGGGAAAAGGTCATCCTAACTCAGAGTAAGGATGAGATCTAAGGCAAAACTTGCAGGAATATGCCAGACTGATATTTTTGTAACCATAATATACTGTATGTGTAATGTAAGTCCGCTGAAATAGAAAGGCCAATAAGGATGTTTTTTGAAAAGTGAGCCTGTAAGCTAGTTAGGTGCTATCCCAGACAGGAGGGTAGGAGTTAATGCCTTTCCCGGTTCTTTGGTCTTTTGGTGAGTTAGTGGCCCTGCCCACTAATCCCGTGATATAAATAAGGGACGGTGGTCCGAAACTATGTCGGTTTGGGTTAAGTTCCCTCGAACAGCATGTTACGAAAAAGGCCTAGTGGAGAGCTAAGACCGATGCAATAAGGGAGTGAGATGGAAAATTACACCTGTGAGGAGCAGATGGATGTTGCGCACTACTACCTGGATATAAAGTCATCAGAACCTGGGGTTCACCCCGAAGACACAGGCCACTGGAAGAATGCCTCAAATGGACTCTGTATTTCATGGACACTACCTCCGCAAGTATGCTGGGCAGCACACAGCTTTAAGGAAGAATTATGCCTTTGAATGTTGGACTGTGTAATTGCTCTTTTGCACTTTTCTAAGTAAAGCACTTGAAATGTTGCCATGCCTGGTCTGAAGTTACTGAAAAGAGTGTAATGCAAGTAATAGTTTACTGAGCTTAAACACATTGGGGTATGAAGACATCAGTGTCGAGTGGAGTAGTGTGAAGACACAAGTGGTTACCCAGGGTAACGGAAGTTTTACAGCACCCTGTTGGAAGCGTGTGCCTGTTATAGGTGGAATGGCCTCTAGTAGTGAGGGAGATGTTGTGGGCACTCCTTCAGCCAGCAGGCTGTCTCCCAGAGCAACAGGAGTGGATTCACTCCACAGAGGTACGGAAGTTCAAGAGTTAAATTAAACAGCATCATGAAGGCCAAGGAACACACCAGACAGGTCAGGGATGAAGTAGTGGAGAGGTTTAAAGCAGGGATAGGTTATAAAAATATATCCCAAGCTTTGAACATTTCGCAGAGCGCTGTTCAATCCATCATCCGAAAATGGAAAGAGTATGGCACAACTGCACACCTACCAAGACATGGCCGTCCACCTAAACTGACAGGCCGGACAAGGAGAGCATTAATCAGAGAAGCAGCCAAGAAGCAGCCAAGAGGCCCATGGTAACTCTGTAGGAGCTGCAGAGATCCACAGCTCAGGTGGGAGAAGCTGTCCACAGGACAACTATTAGTCGTGCACTCCACAAATCTGGCCTTTTGGAAGAGTGGCAAGAAGAAAGTCATTGTTGAAAGAAAGCCATAAGAAGTCTGTTTGCAGTTTGCGAGAAGCTATGTGGTGGACACAGCAAACACATGGAAGAAGGTGCTCTGGTCAGATGAGACCAAAATGTAACTTTTTTGCCTAAAAGCAAAATGCTATATGTGGCAGAAAACTAACACATCACCCTGAACACCCCCCTCCCCACCGTGAAACATGGTGGTAGCAGCATCATGTTGTGGGAATGCTTTTCTTCAGCAGGGACAGGGAAGCTGGTCAGAGTTGATGGGAAGATGGATGGAACCAAATACAGGGCAATCTTAGGAGAAAACCTGTTTGAGTCTGCAAAAGACTTGAGACTGGGGCGGAGGTTTACCTTTCAGTAGGACAACAACCCTAAATATACAGCCAGAGCTACAATGGAATGGTTTAGATCAAAGCATATTTATGTGTTATAGGGCGTACACATGGTCGGACTTTGTTCGGACATTCCGACAACAAAATCCTAGGATTTTTTCAGACGGATGTTGGCTCAAACTTGTTTTGTTTACACACGGTCGCACAAAGTTGTCGGAATTTCCGATCGCCAACCACGCGGTCACGTACACCACGTACGACGAGACTAGAAAAGGCCGGTTCAGAACCAAGCGCGCCACCCTTTGGGCTCCTTTTGCTAATCTCGTGTTAGTAAAAGTTTGGTGAGAGACGATTCGCGCTTTTTCAGACTCGTGGCTTTCAGATCGTTTTCTGCTGTTCAGTTTGTGCTTGTGGGTTTGTATCTGCTCTTCAGTGCGTGCAGCGAGTACCCTTGACTTGTCATTGTGTTCTTGTTCGTTCGTTACTGTTTTTCAGGTCGCTCTTCACAGGCCTTGCTGTTCTTCAGTGCGTTCTGTTACTTCGTTCTGAGCAGCCGACCGTTTTCTAGCCATGTTTCGTATGCGTACTCCTCGTAGAGTTCGTGCTGTGCGGGGGCTTGGTGTTGGGGTCCTGACCTTGACAAAAGTCCAGTCCATGAACAGGGTGGGGAGGAGTTCATGGACCAAAAATTGGTTGCTTCAGCGTGACCAGTTCTCTCATATGCCTTTGCTCCGTGAGATCCGTGAGAATAATCCTGATGATTTCAGGAACTTTCTCAGGATGACGGACCCCGTGTTTCACCGTTTGTTAGCTTCGCTGACCCCCTATATCAGCAGGCAGGATACCTGCTTGAGGCAAGCCATCACTCCGGAGCAGAGGTTGGTCGCTACCCTGCGGTATTTGGCGACAGGGAGAAGTCTGCAGGACTTGAAGTTCTCGACAGGCATCTCCCCCCAAGCTCTGGGGATCATTATCCCAGAGACCTGTTCTGCCATCATACAGGTCCTGCAGAAGGAGTATATGAAGGTAAGATTTATCCTTTAATATCACATTTTATTGTATTTAATGATTGATAATATATTGTATTTCTTTCCTCATTGCCTAATTACCATGATTGTAATATGCTGTGAATGTCCCCTTTGTTCTCATGCATGCTGGATTTTTAAGGAATTAATATTTTAGGTCCTTCATGCATATTTGCCCTTCACTAACCTCCCCAGCATGGTGTCTCCTGGCCTATATTCACCTCATGTAGTCACTTAAAAATGTATTTTATCAGCTCCATAGTAGTGCTTTACCCCAAACACCCCCTAAAATGTTTGGAAATGTTATTTTTGATTTAAATTCTGGCAGAGTGCCAGAGGCTTTTTTTTGTTGGTGTCCCCAAATAATTTTTAGTAACCCTCCCTCCCCCAACTGCTAAGTCAGCTGATCCCAATTCTCTATCCTCAATCATCTATCTGCTGACTTTGCCAAACCTATACACACTATACCCATCTCTTTACTGGTCAGATTTATGGATGAATTGCCCAAAACATGTAGTGCAAGGGCCTGCCTGTATACTTTCCAATGGTACTGTTTCACATTTTTGTATCCTATTATTATCTTGATAGGTAATAGCAGAATGTCCAAATGTCCTCAAATGTGTACAATGTGTATTCATATCTTTGTATTATGACTCTTCTTACCTGTCCAGTGGTCTGCCAATAGTGTAATTAAGGAGGGGCTGTTCCAAGTAATACCCATTATTTAGGCATTCATCTCTCAATGAAGTGAAGAGGGTTACCTGTCCAAGAGTTCCCCCCCCCATAATGTTAGAAATGGCCCATGAGAGGGGGGAGGGGAAATATGATAGGTGTACCTTATACTTTGGCCTTGTTAAATTCCCCTTACTAAATGCTATCTGGAGGTTGCCCCATAATGTTTGTGTCTAATCTGCTTGCCATGTTTCTGTGAAAAAATAGTAATGTTTATTGTTTTTTTCCTCAACAGTTTCCTTCCACGCCACAGGAATGGCAGACTGTGGCCTCCCACTTTGCCCAGCGGTGGGACTTTCCTAACTGCGGAGGGGCAATTGATGGGAAACACGTCCACATCGTCCCACCACCCAACTCGGGGTCGTACTATTATAATTACAAAGGGTTCAATAGTATAGTGATGTTGGCGGTGGTGTCGGCTAATTACGACTTCTTGTATGTGGACGTGGGGAAGAATGGCCGGATGTCCGATGGTGGAGTCATCGCCCAGACGGAGTTCTATAGGCGTCTCCAGAATGGCAGCTTGGACTTGCCAGCTCCAGAGGACAATTTTGAAGGACTCCCATTTGTGTTCGTTGCTGATGAAGCGTTTGCGCTGGGGGACCACCTGATGTGCCCATTCCCAATGAGGACCCTCACCCCGGAACAGAGGGTTTTTAATTACCGGCTGGCCAGAGCCCGAAGAGTGGTGGAGAACACATTTGGAATCCTGGCCAGCCGGTTCCGCCTATTTATGACACCCATCCATATGGCGGAGTATAGACTGAACCATATTATACTTGCGTGCTGTATTCTCCATAACTTTTTAAGGAAACATTCGGCCAACTATGCTGGCTCAGTTGGGCCTGAGGCCGGAATGATACATCAAACCACACTGACGGCGCTTGAAAGTGGCCGTCCTGGCTTGCCCTCCCTGAGTGCCCGTGATGTCCGGTTACGCTACCTGGAGTTCTCTGTGGGTAGGGGGGCTATCAATATGCCAGACAATCTGTGAAGCCTTTTTATAATAAAAAAAAAAGGAATTCTTTGTGGACATTTACTGCTTGTGTTTGTTTTAGCTGACCCTGACAGAAATGTTTTGAGTGCAGAAAATGGCGTGATTGTGTAACCTTATACAAAGCACTGTTGGCTGTTATTTACTAAATGCAAAAACACATTTCACTACAAGTGCACTTGCAACTGCACTGAAACTGCACGTGTAGTGCAAAGTGGATTTGCCCTTAGGAAATAACCCCCATTTTCTCAGAAAACAACAATTACATCACCTCAAAAGTGTTGTAGCGTTGAGACAATAATCCACACATTCTTGATTAACAATCTTTTTAATACCTGCACAATCACTTGTGCATTTACCAAAGGTTTTTCAAACAAACCAACATGTTTGTGGTATACCAATTTTTGTGGTGGCATTATCAAAACTCAAAATGTCCATTTTAGATAAAACAGGCATGTGTAAAACCAACAAGAAAAGACACAAATCTTGAACTTACAAACGTCACATTTGGTCGAATTTGAAGGCAATATCAGACATGAGTATTTAGGAAATGTGTTTGATATTGCGTTCAGATGGGGGGAAATCACCCCTGGAAAAGCCAAATTTGGAAGATGCACATCAATTTACCAATGTCAACATGTGCTAGCTGCCATCACGGGGGATCAAGGGATGTGTTTTGGGGGAGCAAGCCCTTCCTCTCAGCTACTTTATTATTGAGGAAGGGGTTGCACCCCCAAAACGCGTCCATTGATCTCCCGTGATGGCAGATAGCACATGTTGACACACTGTGTGCATCCTCCAAATTTGGCTTTGGGAAAAATCACAAAAACATTTAGCACATTGTAGCACACAAAAGAAGAAAGTGATTTGGAGGGGCTTTAAACTCGCCCCAAAACATCAATGTTTTTATTTTTTGGAATAACATCATTGATGTTTTGCTTGATGATTTCCAATTGTAAATTACACCCCATGATCTCCCCGATCAGGATCTGGGCACTTTTGGATGTGAAAGGATCTGGATCCACACCCTCACGATCACCTAAAAAGAGAGGAACCCCAAAATAAATTAGGTTTCAAAAAAATGCCGCCATCCATCTCTTATCTGAGCCTGTGGTCGCAGACACTCACCTGTTGTGGTGACTAGTTCCACCACATCTTCTTCCTCCTGCTCAGCTTGTGTTGGGGGGATTTCCCCTTTTCCAGAGGGGGGGGCTCTGGTCTCCTCGGATGAGGGGTGTCCTCCGAGTCTTTTATCCCCTATGTAAAACAAAAATGGTATACTTAGCGCACAGATATTTGATGGCAGAACTATAAAGATGAAACATTGCTTGGAAGTGGGGTACAATTGTCAATTTTAGCAGAGTTCCAAGATGTAGCTCTTTTTTAGTGTCCTTTGTCAACATGCAATACTTTACCTGTTTTGTACAAGCTTCACAGATGTAGCCCCCCCTATAGTATACACTGGAGCACCTGTGTGGCCCCCTAATAAAAATGGTGTTCTTTTGTCCCACACTAGTGCTCCAGTGTCCAGATGTGTAAACAGCTGCTGAGTGTCCTCTCCTTACACACAATCTAGTTTGCCTTTCATTCTAGTAACAAAGCCATCTACACAACCCAATTCTTTGAAGACAAGTATAGGGCGTCAAAATGGTGGCCAAATGCATATGGGCTAAACAATGGTATTTTATAGTTGGAACGAAAAATGTTTGATCCGAACGAATAATGTGCCCATGAACATGAAAGTTGCCATTTTAAACTGTACAACAGTTCCTAAAACCACATGGAGCAGCACGAACGTAATAAACATAAAGAATAGGAACACAGCACAACTACTTACTTTTTTGCAGTACTCTCCGGATCTTTCTGTACTGCTCATGTTCTCATAATTTGAGGTCCGACCATCGTTTCCTGAGCTGATCTTTCGATCGTCGTACCCCGAATTTCCGGTGCAGACTCCTGACCACTTTCGCCATGATCTTGGCCTTTCGGACATTGGGGTTGGGGTAAGGCCCATACTTTCCATCATAGTCGGCCCTCTTCAGGATGTCCACCATCTCCAACATCTCCCCAAAGGACATATTTGAGTCCTTAAATCTCCTTCTGGATCGGGACGTGTCCGGATCCGGCCTTTCCTCCTCGTCCTCGTTGCTACAATTAGCACGCACCTGCTGTCTATCCGCCATGTGCTCTTCCCCCACTGCGCCGAACGAAAAGGGGCGGGGAATAGACTAGAAAGAACGTCAGGGGCAGGCGGAGTTATACGCATGCGCAGTGTGTATAAAGCGTAACACACGTGCGTATTACGTACGATCTGTGAGCGGAGGAAGGAGCACCGGAGACGCCGATCGTGATAACGAAGGTAAGATCTAAACTTGCGCCTATACTGCTTCGAAATGGAAACCTATATTGTAACAAGATTAGGGGAGTTTTGCCTGACATTAGGGTTTGTCTTGTGTTGTGTCTTGCAGAGAAAATGGATGGGTTCAACGACCACAATTTCCTGCCCCTGTTCATTGACAAATACAGGGAGCTGCCCTGTCTGTGGCAGGTGAGACACCCCCAGTATAATCACAAACAGAAGAGGCAGGCAGCGCTGGAGAAACTGCTGGAGTTGGTGAAGCCGGTGGTCCCCACAGCAACCATCCCTTATTTAAAAGCCAAAATTGGTGGCCTGAGGAGAACTTATCTGAGGGAGCGCAAGAAGGTCACAGATTCCCAGAGATCCGGAGCTGCAGCAGATGATGTTTATGTCCCCAGGCTGTGGTACTATGAGAGACTGCGATTTCTGTCAGACCACACTGAAGTCAGGGAATCCCTCTCAACTCTTCCTTCCACGCTTCCTTCCACCCCAGCTGAGGCTTCCGATGTCCAACCTGGGCCTTCCAGCCAGGAAGAAGTGGAGGAGCCCAGCTGGAGTCAGGTATAGCATTCTTCTACAGATTTCTGGTCAATAAAGAAATTATGTTTACTAGATGTTATTATTGATCACTAATTGCTGCTTGAAAGTGTTTTACATATCAATAGACAGTAGTGGGCACCCAAAATTGGGACAAGAATGAAAAAAGCTGGGCTCAGAAGGATAGTCTGTTATATTTGTTAACATTAAATTTGCAGCAGTCAGGAGGTGAAAATTGTGTGTGATTGATGAAGAAAATACTAAAACTATGTCCCTTTTTCATACACAGGAAGACCTCAGCCAGGAGGAGGTTGTGGAATGTGGCAGTCAGGAGGAGGCGGGGATTAGTGGCAGCCAGAAGGAGGCGGGGCTAAGTGTCAGCCAGGAGAAGCCAGGGACCAGTCGCAGCCTGACTGAGTCTTAGGTCCCTCCCCTCCGCCTGCCATATAAACGAGCCAGGAAGGCCACTCCGAGTCCCGTGCAGGATTCAGCGTTCAGGCTGATCCAGGAGGCTTCGGCGTCCCTACGAGCCTTACCAACTCCTGAAGAGGCCTTTGCCTGCATGGCTGCCACCAAATTGCAGGGCATGCAGGAGGGTCAACGCAAGCTCTGTGAGGACCTTTTGTACAAAGTCCTACGTAAGGGGGTGAGTGGTGAACTAACACCCAAGACCGACGTGGTTGAGTTGGACCATCCTCCTCCTCCTGCTGCCACAATTCCACCACCAGAGCCACCGCGTGTAAGGAAGCGTGGAAGGAAGGCAAGAAAGTGATGGCCCTGGGTTCAGTCTGGTCTGACAAAAGCTGCAGTCTCTCGTATGACCACAGCCTGGGGACACAGATGTCATCTGCTGCTGTTCATGATCTCTGGGACTTCTGGACCAGACTGCTCTCCCTTAGATAAGGACTCCTCAGGCCACCAATTTTGCGTAAAAATAGTTGATGTCTGCCCTGGGGGTCCAAGGCTTCACCCACTTCTGCAGTTTCTCCAGCGTTGCCTCCCTCTTTGTTTAGTTGTGAGCCCTTAATAAAATTTTTTTTGGGAAATTATACTCTCCTGTGTGTGTTTTCATCCAAAAAGGACAGTTTGTTGGTGACGATTCAGGTACATTTCTAACATAAAATGTGAAGATAACAAGGGACACCAACACCAAACAATCTCCTACAGATTAAATAGAACAACATATCAATGGTGTTGTGGGAACTTGTCACAAAAAACACACACAAACATTTTTGGAAATACAAATCAAAATCCCCCCCAAAAAAATAAATAAATAAAAAAAATACAAACACAAAAAAAGAATCTACATTAAAGCCAAAAAATATATAAAAAATATACAAAAATATGTTGTCAGATGTGAGAAATCAAAATATATTGAGGGAATCACGATAAATAGTAACAAAATAAGTTTGTGAGAAGTGTGTGTGAATATGAGCAGCAAAACTACTTTATTCTTGTCACATTATAAAGAAGAAGAGAGTGCGCTGTATTAAACCATTTTTAACATTGCAGCGTGACGAAAGTGCTGTATCCATTGCGAACGCTAAGTTTACCAGAACGAGCTGTTCCGTCTTGGAATTTCTTCTGAGCATGCATGGCACTTTGTGCGTCGGAACAGGCCACACACGGTCGGAATTGACGCGATCGGATTTTGTTGTCGGAAAATTTTATCTCCTGCTCTCCAACTTTGTGTGTCGGAAAATCCGAGGGAAAATATCCGATGGAGCCCACACACGGTCGGAATTTCCGACAACACGCTCCGATCGGATATTTTCCATTGGAAAATCCGACCGTGTGTACGGGGCATTAGAATGGCCCAGTTGAGAATCTGTAGCAAGACTTGAAAATTGCTGTTCACAGACGTTCTCCATCCAATCTGACAGAGATTGAGCTATTTTGCAAAGAAGAATGGGCAAAAATGTCACTCTCTAGATGTGCAAAACTGGTAGAGACATCCCCAAAAAGACTTGCAGCTGTAATTGCAGAAAAAGGTGGTTCTACAATGTATTGACTCAGGGGGGCTGAATACAAATGCACGCCACACTTTTCACATATTTATTGGTAAAAAATGTTGAAAACCATTTATCATTTTCCTTCCACTTCACAATTATGTGCCACTTTGTGTTGGTCTATCACATAAAATCCCAGTAAAATACATTTAAGTTTTTGGTTGTAACATGCAAAATATGGAAAATTTCAAGGGGTATGAATACTTTTCCAAGGCACTGTACGTAATATTGTAGTTATTTTAAAAGAAATGCCATAAACTAATTTTTTGAAAACCTTTTTTGTAAGGGTCTTTCATTTTTGGGGGATAAGAGTTCAGTCATTAAAGCGGACCTTGCATTTTTGGTACACTTAAAAATGTAAATTATCTAAAAAAATGTATTGGCCAGAGAAAAATAGTATGTAGTTGTAGCGCTGGTAGATTTGTGATCTACCATCTGATAGGTAAATTTAGTAAATTGCTCGTTAGGGGAAGTTAGATTTGCCTCTGTTCCAGCTTGACTGACGTTGCATGTGTTTCCATACTGGGCCAGTGGGTGTCGTTGTTACTATCGGTCAGTGTTGGAAAGGCAACATACCAAAGCGTATGGATGCTCTTCTGTCCCGGAGACAACTCGGTGGAGGTGGTCCTCCGAGTGGGATTCTGGGAGAGGGTATTTATGGGACAGACGCCATGTTTTAGGGTTTTTTTACAGTCACCTGCTGGCCCTCCTGGCCGACAGGTATGCATTAGAGTGCTACCTCGTGGTCCTCCGTTCCGGAGGCCCGCGTCGCTGCAGCGCATGGGTGGGCCCAGAAGCTTGTCTGGGGCCTACCACAGCAGCCGCGGAATGGTCCTGAGCTGTCTATCCAGAGTTAAGAAGCTGGACAACTGAGGAGATCCCAGGGGAGGACCCGTCATGGAAGGATCATGCAGAGTGCTGGTCTGGAGAGGGGCCTGGTGACTCGGTTGGAGGACGTATCCTAAAGTAACTTTACAGAATAGTGTTGCCGGGTTTGGCTTAAAGGTTCAAGCACTGTGACTGACATTCACCGCAAAACCAATACATCCTGTGGCAGAGAATCGTATGGGTTCATCCCAAGCAAGTCTGTGGCAGAGACTTTTGTTCGTGCTACGTTCTGGCTGCTAGGCAAGTGAGAGAGGCCTATCCAGGCGAGCAAAGAGTGTGTCCCACAAGGGGAGCGCATTCTACTGTAATATTCAACTCTAAAGGACATTTGTCAAGAATCCTACAGAAAGGTATTTGAGCTTTCCCTGCAGTTTCCCTTCTGCCTCTTTCCTGCTACTTCCTTAGTTAATTGTTCAATAAAGCATTGAAAATGCACTCAAGTGTTGGTGCTTGTAACGTCCGGAGGTAAACTCAACGGAACCCTAGACCCAGTGCCGGTGAAACAGAGGGAAAGAGAGTGAAGGTAACAAGCCCGCTTAAACCAGCAGCTCCGCCGAGAGTAATTGCTACATGTGAGGGCGTTGTCCGGGATTTGTTGACCATTAGTTCTCGCAACCCAGAGAAGTGTTTCACCGGGAGTTTACAGTGAGAGCTGGACTTTGTCAAAATTTTGCAGGAAGAGAAGGGGTTAAAGCTGCAGGACTTTATTTCTGAGTGCGAAGACGGTGGGCGCCAGTGAAATCCCGGGAGTTACGTGATCAGAAGAACAAGTGGGAGGAGTCTACCCTACTTGATACCGCGTGGGACGCGTGTATGTGTTTGGCACCAGAGGAAAAGAGAAGCCTCGTGATCGTGCTGAGAAGAGCTGAGTGTGGCTATGTCTTTTCCGGCGATACAGCCAATTATGGGACCGAGAATGTTCCCAGCAAACACTACGTTGATACTGTGCTGACCGGAACCCTGCTTACAGATACTGGAGTTTGTTTGAAGCCGCAGGGGAGGTTTGTTCTGTATACCTCAGGAGATATTGAGGGACTGGGCATGATCTGCCATCGATGTGAAGGACTGGCCGTGCATCTTCGTCCGTTTGGCCGATGTCCGCAATGTGGAGAGTACTTGTTTGTGGTGGAGCAACCTACCACGTCGCCCCATGCTTATCGGATGAATTGGGCAACAGGTATCGCCACAGTAGAAGCTGCTACTACTACAGGGAGAGAACGGCGGGCCACCACTTTGCCTGTTACTGATACTGTTCTGGAGAGAGACACTGCTGTTGCCGTCTCATCAGGGGACATTACTGTGATTTCTGCATCCACTACGCCTACTCCTGTTGTGTCTGTGCAGAGGAAGGTGGGATATGTGAAGGCTTCCCGCGGCCGTGGTCGAGGCCTGCCTCAGAGGTTACCTGAACCGGAGCTATCAAAGTCCACATCAGGAACGGGTAAGCCACTGATGGGGAATGTATCTGGGACTGTAAATAAATATCTGCCAGCGGAAGAGTTGGGAGATTTGGAAACAGAATCCATGTCGGATCTTTCCGGTGATGATGACTTATTTGAGACTATGTCACAAGAGCTGTTGTGGTCACAAGGCGAAGACGTCGCTTCTGCTAGGACTTTCCCTGAAAGGAGAGCCCTGAGTTCTGGGAAGACGTCACCCTGTGTGGAGCCGCACAGTGCTGTTACTGAGACTTTATCGAAAGTTGCTAGTTCACTACAGACACCGGCTGGGTCTATGGTGAGCAAATCATTGGATTCCTGTGTGCCTCCTGGTATAGGGAAAGGCAGATCTTTGCCCAAACTTGCACGTTTGTAGAGAATGTTAAACAAGCGTGTGGCTGCAGAGTATGGTTTGGAATTCCCCTATGTGCCCCAGGACATAATGCAAGTGATTGAACTTAACCGGGAACTTTGGTACAGTGAAGCTGTTTGGGACTATTTGTCTGTGCCTAATGCCCCGTACACATGGTCGGACTTTGTTCGGACATTCCGACAACAAAATCCTAGGATTTTTTCCGACGGATGTTGGCTCAAACTTGTTTGCCTACACACGGTCGCACAAAGTTGTCGGAATTTCCGATCGCCAACAACGCGGTGACGTACACCACGTACGACGAGACTAGAAAAGGCCGGTTCAGAACCAAGCGCGGCACCCTTTGGGCTCCTTTTGCTAATCTCGTGTTAGTAAAAGTTTGGTGAGAGACGATTCGTGCTTTTTCAGACTCGTGGCTTTCAGATCGTTTTCTGACGTTCAGTTTGTGCTTGTGGGTTTGTATCTGCTCTTCAGTGCGTGCAGTCAGTTCGTATCGGAGTTTTCTGTGTGATCTTGCCTGCTCGTTGCTGTTTTTCAGGTTGCTCTTCACAGGCCTTGCTGTTCTTCAGTGCGTTCTGTTACTTCGTTCTGAGCAGCCGACCGTTTTCTAGCCATGTTTCGTATGCGTACTCCTCGTAGAGTTCGTGCTGTGCGGGGGCTTGGTGTTGGGGTCCTGACCTTGACACAAGTCCAGTCCATGAACAGGGTGGGGAGGAGTTCATGGACCAAGAATTGGTTGCTTCAGCGTGACCAGTTCTGTCATATGCCTTTGCTCCGTGAGATCCGTGAGAATAATCCTGATGATTTCAGGAACTTTCTCAGGATGACGGACCCCGTGTTTCACCGTTTGTTGGCTTCGCTGACCCCCTATATCAGCAGGCAGGATACCTGCATGAGGCAAGCCATCACTCCAGGGCAGAGGTTGGTCGCTACCCTGCGGTATTTGGCCACAGGGAGAAGTCTGCAGGACTTGAAGTTCTCGACAGGCATCTCCCCCCAGGCTCTGGGGATCATTATCCCAGAGACCTGTTCTGCCATCATCCAGGTCCTGCCGAAGGAGTATATGAAGGTAAGATTTTTATCCTTTTATATCCCATTTTATTGTATTTAATGTTTGATAATATATTGTATTTCTTCCCTCATTCCCTAATTACCATGATTGTAATATGCTGTGAATGTCCCCTTTGTTCTCATGCATGCTGGATTTTTAGGTAATTATTATTTTATGTCCTTCATACATATTTGCCCTTCAATAACCTCCCCAGCATGGTGTCTCCTGGCCTATATTCACCTCATGTAGTCACTTAACAATGTATTTTATCAGCTCCATAGTAGTGCTTTACCCCAAACACCCCCTAAAATGTTTGGAAATGTTATTTTTGATTTAAATTCAGGCAGAGTCCCAGAGGCTTTTTTTTGTGGTGTCCCCAAATTTTTTTTAACCCCCCCCCCCAACTGCTAAGTCAGCTGATCCCAATTCTCTATCTATCCTCAATCATCTATCTGCTGACTTTGCCAAACCCATACACACTATACCCACCTCTTTACTGGTCAGATTTAGGGATGAATTCCCCAAAGCATGTAGTGCAAGGGCCTGCCTGTATACTTTCCAATGGTACTGTTTAAAGTTTTTGTATCCTATTATTATCTTGATAGGTAATAGCAGAATGTTCAAATGTCCTCAAATGTGTACAGTGTGTATTTATATCTTTGTATTATGACACTTCTTACCTGTCCAGTGGTCTGCCAATAGTGTAACTAAGGAGGGGCTGTTCCAAGTAATACCCTGTATTTAGGCATTCATCTCTCAATGAAGTGAAGAGGGTTACCTGTCCAAGAGTTCCCCCCCTATAATGTTAGAAATGGCCCATGAGAGGGGGGAGGGGGAATATGATAGGCGTACCTTATACTTTGGCCTTGTTAAATTCCCCTTAGTAAATGCTATCTGGAGGTTGCCCCATAATGTTTGTGTCTAATCTGCTTGCCATGTTTCTGTGAAAAAATAGTAAGGTTTATTTTTTTTTCCTCAACAGTTTCCTTCCACGCCACAGGAATGGCAGACTGTGGCCTCCCACTTTGCCCAGCGGTGGGACTTTCCTAACTGCGGAGGGGCAATTGATGGGAAACACGTCCACATCGTCCCACCACCCAACTCGGGGTCGTACTATTATAATTACAAGGGGTTTAATAGTATAGTGATGTTGGCGGTGGTGTCGGCTAATTACGAGTTCTTGTATGTGGACGTGGGGAAGAATGGCCGGATGTCCGATGGTGGAGTCATCGCCCAGACGGAGTTCTATAGGCGTCTCCAGAATGGCAGCTTGGACTTGCCAGCTCCAGAGGACAATTTTGAAGGACTCCCATTTGTGTTCGTTGCTGATGAAGCGTTTGCGCTGGGGGACCACCTGATGTGCCCATTCCCAATGAGGACCCTCACCCCGGAACAGAGGGTTTTTAATTACCGGCTGGCCAGAGCCCGAAGAGTGGTGGAGAACACATTTGGAATCCTGGCCAGCCGGTTCCGCCTATTTATGACACCCATCCATATGGCGGAGTATAGACTGAACCATATTATACTTGCGTGCTGTATTCTCCATAACTTTTTAAGGAAACATTCGGCCAACTATGCTGGCTCAGTTGGGCCTGAGGCCGGAATGATACATCAAACCACACTGACGGCGCTTGAAAGTGGCCGTCCTGGCTTGCCCTCCCTGAGTGCCCGTGATGTCCGGTTACGCTACCTGGAGTTCTCTGTGGGTAGGGGGGCTATCAATATGCCAGACAATCTGTGAAGCCTTTTTATAATAAAAAAAAAAGGAATTCTTTGTGGACATTTACTGCTTGTGTTTGTTTTAGCTGACCCTGACAGAAATGTTTTGAGTGCAGAAAATGGCGTGATTGTGTAACCTTATACAAAGCACTGTTGGCTGTTATTTACTAAATGCAAAAACACATTTCACTACAAGTGCACTTGCAGCTGCACTGAAACTGCACGTGTAGTGCAAAGTGGATTTGCCCTTAGGAAATAACCCCCATTTTCTCAGAAAACAACAATTACATCACCTCAAAAGTGTTGTAGCGTTGAGACAATAATCCACACATTCTTGATTAACAATCTTTTTAATACCTGCACAATCACTTGTGCATTTACCAAAGGTTTTTCAAACAAACCAACATGTTTGTGGTATACCAATTTTTGTGGTGGCATTATCAAAACTCAAAATGTCCATTTTAGATAAAACAGGCATGTGTAAAACCAACAAGAAAAGACACAAATCTTGAACTTACAAACGTCACATTTGGTCGAATTTGAAGGCAATATCAGACATGAGTATTTAGGAAATGTGTTTGATATTGCGTTCAGATGGGGGGAAATCACCCCTGGAAAAGCCAAATTTGGAAGATGCACATCAATTTACCAATGTCAACATGTGCTAGCTGCCATCACGGGGGATCAAGGGATGTGTTTTGGGGGAGCAAGCCCTTCCTCTCAGCTACTTTATTATTGAGGAAGGGGTTGCACCCCCAAAATGCGTCCATTGATCTCCCGTGATGGCAGATAGCACATGTTGACACACTGTGTGCATCCTCCAAATTTGGCTTTGGGAAAAATCACAAAAACATTTAGCACATTGTAGCACACAAAAGAAGAAAGTGATTTGGAGGGGCTTTAAACTCGCCCCAAAACATCAATGTTTTTATTTTTTGGAATAACATCATTGATGTTTTGCTTGATGATTTCCAATTGTAAATTACACCCCATGATCTCCCCGATCAGGAACTGGGCACTTTTGGATGTGAAAGGATCTGGATCCACACCCTCACGATCACCTAAAAAGAGAGGAACCCCAAAATAAATTAGGTTTCAAAAAAATGCCGCCATCCATCTCTTATCTGAGCCTGTGGTCGCAGACACTCACCTGTTGTGGTGACTAGTTCCACCACATCTTCTTCCTCCTGCTCAGCTTGTGTTGGGGGGATTTCCCCTTTTCCAGAGGGGGGGGCTCTGGTCTCCTCGGATGAGGGGTGTCCTCCGAGTCTTTTATCCCCTATGTAAAACAAAAATGGTATACTTAGCGCACAGATATTTGATGGCAGAACTATAAAGATGAAACATTGCTTGGAAGTGGGGTACAATTGTCAATTTTAGCAGAGTTCCAAGATGTAGCTCTTTTTTAGTGTCCTTTGTCAACATGCAATACTTTACCTGTTTTGTACAAGCTTCACAGATGTAGCCCCCCCTATAGTATACACTGGAGCACCTGTGTGGCCCCCTAATAAAAATGGTGTTCTTTTGTCCCACACTAGTGCTCCAGTGTCCAGATGTGTAAACAGCTGCTGAGTGTCCTCTCCTTACACACAATCTAGTTTGCCTTTCATTCTAGTAACAAAGCCATCTACACAACCCAATTCTTTGAAGACAAGTATAGGGCGTCAAAATGGTGGCCAAATGCATATGGGCTAAACAATGGTATTTTATAGTTGGAACGAAAAATGTTTGATCCGAACGAATAATGTGCCCATGAACATGAAAGTTGCCATTTTAAACTGTACAACAGTTCCTAAAACCACATGGAGCAGCACGAACGTAATAAACATAAAGAATAGGAACACAGCACAACTACTTACTTTTTTGCAGTACTCTCCGGATCTTTCTGTACTGCTCATGTTCTCATAATTTGAGGTCCGACCATCGTTTCCTGAGCTTTCCCTGCAGTTTCCCTTCTGCCTCTTTCCTGCTACTTCCTTCGTTAATTGTTCAATAAAGCATTGAAAACGCACTCAAGTGTTGGTGCTTGTATCGTCCGGAGGTAAACTCAACGGAACCCTAGACCCGGTGCCGGTGAAACAGAGGGAAGGAGAGTGAAGGTAACAAGCCCGCTTAAACCAGCAGCTCCGCCGAGAGTAATTGCTACATAGTGTATGTTACCATTTTTGGGTAGTTATTCATGGGAGTCTTCTGCATCCTGTTCTTTAAACATATTCCTAACCACCTTGTCAGTAGCGCACTGGTTACCATTTAACCACCGCAGCTGTATTGTTCCACATCTGTGTTGTCTGGCTTTCCTATATTAGCAGGGGATGAGAGTTTTCAACAGTTTCTGCAAGAATACACCGGCCTTTTTTCCACGCCTCGGTTTTCCTTCTCCTTCCTATTATTATAGTTGGCTAATCACTTGGTTGGGCTTTTGAAATATTTTTGAAGAATGATAAAAATCCTGGTCATGTCCTTGACTTTATCTCTTCATTTATTCCTTATTGTCACAGCTACAGGTAAGTTAACTTAATGAATTTTGATTAGTTTATTTTAAGGAATTTTTTGTATTCAAAAGGTTTTTATTGAGATTATTGAAAAGATAACATGTACATGTAAGGTTGCATTAGGAACAAAATCCTATAATGAAACATGACAACCACAGTAAGTCAGATCTAGAATGTATATTCACAGTGAAGCCTTTGAGCAGCATATATAACAGCAGAAATAAATTGAATTACATTCAGTGTTAGTAGGATATCATAATTCAGCAAAAACAACATAATAGAACCAAAGGGGAGGGGACCAGAAACTAAACATAAACTAAATAAAAAGAAAAATCAGATAAAAGAAAAACTAAAAAATAGAGAACCAAATCCGGATAGCAGAAATAAGATGTAGCTTAGTCAAATCAAATGTAGCATGGTCAGTCTTGTAGCCTGAAAAGGAACCATGGGTTCCATTTAGCATCAAAAATAGGTATAGAGTCATGTAGGGTGTGAAATATTTTCTCCGTTTTCTTCATAGAATCTATACGAGAAATAATTTGTGCAAAAGGAATTGAAGAAGATTTCCAGTTAAGAGCAATACCCCAAAGCGTAGCAATACATATTGAGTGAATTAACCTCATCTGGGGTTTGGTAGTCTCAGGAATATCTTGAAATAGGATGCAATGATATAAGGTGAGGTTGACAGGGTTTCCCACTAATTTGTCAATCAGTTTTAGAACCTCTTTCCAGGTGGGTTGTAATTTTTCACATTCCCAAAAGGTGTGAATGTATGTGCCTAACTTGGTGCAACCTCTGACGCAGTAGGGAGAGGACTGCGGGAAGATTTTTTGTAAGCGTGTAGGGGTATGATACCATCTTGTTGTGAGTTTAATGGCTGTTTCTTTTATAGAAAGGGATTTTGAGCATTTACATATGTTCAACCATCCTTTATCCCAGTCTATGACATCTTGATCAAGTGCTAGGTCCTGTTCCCATAGTGATCTGTATTTCAGGGTTGGAGAGTCTTCAATTGAGACCAGGGAGCTATGGATCTGTGAGATAAGGCCCCTTTGACGAGGAGCAGTACGACACACATCCTCATACTGAGTCGAGTGTTCTGAGTGGGGGGAGGGGTAGTGGTGTTGAAAAAAATGTCTTATCTGAAGGAAATGATAAAATTCCTTATCGGGGATGAGAAAACGGGATTTAAAGGAAGCAAATGAAATAAGTTTAGAGTTTTCTAAGAAGTCATTTAATGTGATCAGGTTGTGTTGGGTCCATCCTTCAAACAATTCCGGATGAGTAAAGGCAGTTGGGAATCTTGGGTCACCTATATAGGAGGCACTCAGGGATGGTTGGGAGATGAGATTGTATTTTTTCTTATAAGTGTTCCAGAGTGCTAAACTGACTGCAACTATTAGGTTTTTGTTAGAGAGTTCTGTAAGAAGAGGGCAGGAAGACCACATCAAACCCGGTAGATATAATGGGGAGATAGAGTCTTGTTCGAACTTTACCCAAGGGACCCTGGAGTTTCTGATGTTCCATTGGGCTTGTTGTGCAAATCTGCAAGCAATAAAGTAAAGCCAAATACGGGGAACTCCTAAGCCTCCCCTTTTAGGGGAACGATAGAGAACCTCCTTGGCAAATCTAGGGGGTTTGTTCTCCCAGATAAATTTGTTCATATATGCTTGAAAGGTGAGGAGGTAAGATTTAGAAACTCTAATAGGGAGGGAACGAAAAAGGTACAACAATCTAGGAAGTATCACCATTCTAAGGGCTGTGATTCTGCCTAAAAAAGAGATACGCAGCTGAGACCATGAGTGGAGTGTTTTCTTCAGTTTAGAGATCATGGGGGGGTAATTGTAGTCAAAAAGTTTGCTGAAGTCTCCTGCCAGATCAATGCCTAGGTATGATAGAGAGGTTTCCTTCCACACAAAGTGAAAGGTATTTTTAAATTGTTGCACCTCAGCTGGAGAAAAACCCAGAGGGAGGGCGATCGATTTCGAGACATTGATCTTAAGGCCGGAGATCCCCGCAAAGTATGATAGAGTTTGGAGGAGGTTTGGAAGGGAGATGTGAGGATTCGTTAGAAAAAGAAGGACGTCGTCTGCGTACATACAGAACTTATAGGAAGATAGGCCCTTGGTGTAACCTGAGATGTTTTGATTGTTTAGGATCGCAATGGCCAGGGGTTCTAGGGCGAGGGCAAAAATTAGTGGGGAAAGTGGGCAACCCTGTCGAGTGCCTCTACCAATGGGGAAGAACTCGGAACTACATCCCGGGATTTTAATTCGTGTTTTTGGGTTTACGTAGAGGGCACGGAATCCCTGTAAGAATTCCTTTCGGAATCCCATTCGTTGCAGAAGCGTATTCAGATAGCTCCAGGAGACACTGTCGAACGCCTTATGTATGTCTAGGCTAAGTAAAAATAATTGACGGGAGTTTAGTTTGGAGTCTTGGATGATGTTAGAGGCCAATCTAATGTTATCTGTTATAAATCTGTGGGGGATGAAACCTGACTTGAATGGTGAGATAAGGGAGGAAATTATAGAAGCCAACCTGTCTGCAAGAATTCTACTAAAGATTTTTACATCAATGTTCATGACTGAAATTGGCCTATAATTTTGGGGGAGTAAATGATTTTTGTTAGGCTTGGGGATCAGGGACATGTTTGCCAATAACATCTCCTCCGGGAAGTCACCTCCTTGTAGAATCCAATTAAATAATTGGACCAAGCCGGGGGAGAGAAAAGTGGCGAATTTTTTGTAATAAATGGCTGAAAAGCCGTCAGGGCCCGGGGCAGAGCCAGATTTTAGGGATTTAATGACGTTGAGAACCTCTGAGGGGGTGATGGGGGCATTGAGCTTCTCAACTTGCGATGCTGAGAGGGAGGGGATGTGCAGGTCTTGAAACCATGCGTCATCTGCAGGAGAAGGGGGGTTTAGGTTAGGAGAGAGGAGGGAGGAGTAAAATTGTTCGAATATTCGGAGAACTTCTTTGGGATGAGAGGTGGGTGAACCTGTACTTGAGGAGAGTTTATATACATGCGTGGGGCGGAATGACTGGTTCAGCTTTCTTGCGAATAAGGTGGAGGAGGTGTTGTTGTGTAATAGAACTTTAGCTTTGGACCAACGGAGGTCTTTTTCAATTTTAGAGGATAAAAGGGAATCTAATTCAAGGCGCTTTTGATCTATTATTTTCCTAGTGGACTCTAAGCCTAACAAATTGGTGTTTTTATAAATGCGATCAAGATCAGTGGTGAGAGTCAAGATCTTTTGTCTGTGGATCTTATTGTGGGAAGAGGCTATGCTGATTAATTTACCCCTTATGACGGCTTTATGGGCTGTCCATAAAATGGGGAGAGGGGTGTCGGGGAGGGCGTTAAGGGAGAAGTATTCATCTATTGATTTGGCAGTCTCAGATTCGACCAGGACATCTGACAGCAATGCCTCATTCAGTCTCCAAATGTATGGTGTTGGGGCCAACCCTATAAATTCAGTGGTAAAAGATGTCACATGGTGGTCTGACCAAGCACAGGGGTGAATCGTAGCATTGGTGGAGTTCGCCAATATAATAGGGGTGGTATATATGTAATCTAACCTGGCATAGCTCTTATGGGGGTGCGAGTAAAAGGTGAATTCCTTGAGCCCTATGTTGTGTGTTCTCCAAGAATCAACCAATTGGTGATCCAAGAGGCCTTGGGTAAGAGACCTGGGGAACGCTTTGGAGATCTTAGTGGAAGAGGATCTATCGAGAGTAGGATTAGCTACTAGGTTGAAGTCTCCTCCTATTATGATATGAGGAGAATTCAAGCATGTCAATTTATCAAAAAATAATTTGAAAAAGGAGGCGGGCGCGTCATTCGGGGCGTATACACTAGCGATAGTTATTTCTCTATTTTGTAACACACCTTTTATAATCACAAATCTGCTATCTTTGTCTTTAAAACATTGTTTAACCTCCATGGGAAGAGAAGCATGCAAGAAGATGGCGGCACCCCTGCTTTTGGATGAGAAGAGGGAGTAAAACGACTGAGGGAAGTTTCTATGGAAGAATTTAGGGTGTGAGGTATGGGCAAAGTGTGTCTCCTGTAACAGGAGAATCTTAGCACCAATCTGCCCATACATATCGAAAGCCTTACGTCTCTTTATAGGGGGATTGAATCCCTTCACATTATGTGAAATACATGTAATAGCCATTATCAATTATTTGGGTCCTATCCGGTGAGAGGGGGCTTAGAGTGTACCATCCTAGGGGGCGAAATTGTATATTTAAGTTAGGATACCGCGCATCCAGCAGGGGTACCTCAACGGTCCCGTATGGCCAACCATCTACCAAGAAAGCAAACATAAAAATTTGAGAAACAACAACAGCAGCTTTGGTAGTTTCATGAGGGTACCATATGATGGAAAAAAGTTTCAGGCTGTGAATTAGCTGACTAGCTAGTAAGTAAGAGCTATTAATACTCAAAAACCAAAAAAACAAAAAAAATAAAAAATAACAGCAAGGAAGATGAAACAAGGATATGGTGGGCCACATCCAAACTGGGTCAGGTGAAGAGAAGGAAAAAAAATTCTCTTCCTGACACAAAAAACAGCAACTAGCGAGACAGCTAGGTCTCGATCCCAGCGAAACTACAAAAATAAAAAAATCTTTTCTTGCTGGGAGGGGAACACATCGAACAGCTCCAAGGGACAGTCGCACTAAAAATGTTGCGGAGCAGAGTGGGTGCAAGGTGATCAGGGAACCTGTGCGTCAGCAACTCTTCCACGTGGTGGGATGACGGGATCCTCTCCGATGTCATATCGAATCCTTCTTTTGTCTCTTCTGGGTGGTGGTGTTTGCCAGATGGGTGCTTGGCGGGGAGTAGAAGGAGGGCGTCGAATCGCAGCTGCATCTAGGAGACCAAGCTTTACTAGGATCTCATGACCCTCATGTAGGGTGGTGGCTGAGAAAGTGGTGCCATTATGTGGGACCTGTAATTTAAAAGGAAAGCCCCATCTGTAGCGGATATGAGCAGATTGTAGTGCAGTGGTGATTTCCTTCAGACTTCTTCTTCTGTCCAGGGTTGTTGGGGAAATGTCCGGGTAGATCTGGATAAGATGGTCGTCCATTGTTATCCTGGGCTTATTCCGGGCAGCTCTTAAGATTTCCTCCTTGATGAGAAAGTCCTTCATGCAGAGGACGATATCCCTGGGGGGTTTATCATCTGGAGGTTTTGGGCGCAGGGCCCTATGAATGCGGTCACATTTGAACGCTGCAGAGTCCCGTTCTGGAAGAAGTGATTTGAACAGTCTGATCACGGTTGGGATCAAATCGGTTTCGGACTCGGGGATACCTCTCAGACGCAAATTATTGCGCCTATTTCTATTATCGAGGTCTTCGACTTGTGTTTGGATGGCTGACAGAGCCTGGGTCAGGGATTCATGCTCACGACTGAGATTGTTGTACGCTAAGGCCAGCTCGTCATGTTTTGTTTCAAGGAGCTCAGTGCGTGAGCCTAAGGCCGCGATTTCCTGGGATAACGTGTGGGAAGTCTTATGCAGCTCTGTTTGAAATTTTGTGGCCAATCTGGTATACATGGTCTCCAGGCTGACCTTCAAGTCAGCTTTAGAGAGAGCAGTATGGGACTCACCCGTCCTGTTTGCGGAAGGAGAGGGACTGCGTCGAGGCGGAGAGGCTGGAGCAGGAGATCTTCCTTTCCCGGCGGCGCCATCTTGAGACATGCTGAGCCTTTCCCTCGTGCGGAGGAGATAGTGGGTTAGGGTGTTTTGAGAGGATTCTCCGGTTTTCTTTTTCCTCGCAGGCATGCACCGTTAGTTGTTGGCTTGAGGGGTGCTAAGATAAAGGTTGTTGACGCTGTAGGTGGCCCTCCGGAAGCCGTTAAAGTCCCGAGCGGAGCGGAGCTACAGACTCAAGCGTCCATCTTCCCTGAAGCCGCGCATGCGCCCCCCTATTTTAAGGAATTTTAAACCCTAAAGTGATATTAAACCCTCAGTTTTTAAGCGCTTTAAGCTGATTTAATCACTTACTGAGTATGCAGCTTCTTTATCCTTTAATCCTTGCCTATGTTCCAGTATAAGCTGGTGCCAAGATCACTTCCCCCAGGTTTCCTGTTTCAGGGTGGCTACTTTCTCTTACAGAATCCTATGGAGCCACTCTTGCATGCAGAAACTAAAATTGTGTCTCCCTACACTGTGTGCATCAATACAAACACGCTACTCCATAGCCTAGGATGGCAAAATACTCCCCTGCTCTTCTCTCCTCCTACCCCCACAAACTTCCCCAAGCTAGCAGACTGGCTGTCCAATGTTAACTCTTTCCTGTGAAGACCAGAAGCTCAGGGAAGCAGCACTGAGAGCAGGAGCCAGCAGTGTTTAAAGTTTTTAAACTGCTGGGATAATAATTTTAACAAATAATTTACTGGGAAAATGTTTATTTTAGGTTAATGTTATTCGCTCAATGTGTTAAACCAGGGGTCTCCAAACTTTTGAAGCAAACGGCCAGTTTGCTGTCCTTCAGGCTTTAGAGGAGCTGGATTGGGGTCAGTGGAAGTAGAAAATGCCCTGGCATCAGTGCCATATGGCAACCAATCAGTCTTCATTTAATGCTTAACTGAACAAATTGAAGATAGAAGCTGATTGGTTGTTGTGCACTGATGCTCCAGAATTGGCTGCTCCAGTTTTGATAAATTCTCCACATTATGGAGGCTCTCTGGGACAAAAAATAGTCCCGGGCATTTTAGACTGGGCAGCCGGGCTGGGTAGAGATGGGGTGACGGCAAGGGGATATTCATCCTGATGGACATCCCAATTCAGCAAAAAGACATTCCCATATAGCAAAGAGACACCCTCACCCAGTAAAGAGACCTCTCCAATCCAGAAAAGAGACATCCCCCATCCAGCAAAGAGACAGCCCCCGTACAGCAAAGGAACAGTCCCAGACCAGCAAAGAGACAGCATCAGACTAGAAAAGAAACATCCCCAGTCCAACGTAGAGACAGCCTCAGACCAGCAAAAAGACATCCCTAGTCCAGCAAAAAGACAGCCTCAGACCAACAAAGAGACAGCCCCAGACCAGTAAAGAGACAGCCTCAGTCCAGTAAAGAGACAGCCTCAGTCCAGCAAAGAGACAGCCTCAGTCCAGCAAAGAGACAGCCTCAGACCAGCAAAGAGACAGCCTCAGTCCAGCAAAGAGACAGTCTCAGGCCAGCAAGGAGACAGCCATAGACCAGCAAAGAGACAGCCTCAGTCCAGCAAAGAGACAGCCTCAGTCCAGCAAAGAGACAGCCCCATACCAGCAAAGAAACACCCCCAGTCTAGCAAAGAGACAGCCCCAGACAAGCAAAGAGTCATCCCCAGACCAGCAAAGGGACAGCCTCAGACCAGCAAAAAGACATCCCCAGTCCAGCAAAGAGACAGCCCCAGACCAGCAAAGAGACATCCCCAGTCCAGCAAAGAGACAGCCTCAGACCAGCAAAAAGACATCCCCAGTCCAGCAAAGAGACAGCCTCAGACCAGCAAAAAGACAACCCCAGTCCAGCAAATAGACAGCCCCAGATCAGAAAAGAGACATCCCCAGTCCAGCAATGCGACAGCCTTAGTCCAGCAAGGAGAGAGCCTCAGACCAGCTAAGAGAGAGTGCCAATCCACCCTCCTTCCCACAGAGCGGGACATTGGCTGTAACACACACTGGATCAGTTCAGTTCAGTGCACTCACCTTCCTCCCTGTGCAGCTGTCACAGTGTGCCGGCCGGTGTTAGGCGAGAGGCCGTCCCTTGAGTGCAGGTATATCTCCAGCAGCAGGGAGGTGTCTGTCCCCTGCAGGTACTTCTCTCCCACCTTCTTCTGCATGTCTAGTTTGCTGGCACCGGTGTTCTACCAATATGTGCCCTCCGTTGAAAAGTGCCCGTGCATGCGCAGAACGGAAAGGGCTCCAGCTGAGTTGCCAATCAGCTGGAGTGACGTCACCATAGCGCATGCGCACCTTGTAGGAGGGTTTTTTCAATGGACGATACCATTTCACGGGCACAATTGAAAGCTATCGAAAGAGCGAAGGGACACCGTACATGTCAGATTGTGCCTCGCTGTAAACCCGGGGTGCAACAGCGAGGCACAAAATGACAAATACGGCGTCCCTCCTCTGTTTGCATAGCATTAAATTGTGGTTGGGAAATGGTATATCCCATCAAAAAAAGGCTCCTACAATGTGCGGGCACTTTTCGACGGCGGGCACATATCAACAGAACACCCGCCCTGCTTTAGCAATGGCCGCATAGTGGGAGGTGAGCGGCGGCCGTGGTCTGTGTTAGTTCTCTCTGCACTGTGGTCGCCGCTTATCTCCTGCTGTGTGGCCTGGTCATCAATGGGCCACTCTTCTTAGGACATGCACCCTGGAGGCCCTGGCCCACTTTGGCAAATTGGACCTTCATCGATGTGCAGCCATTTCTCCTTTACTTCATATATCCACGTAGGCGGGCCGGGGCTAGCACTTGATTGAAGTTCTTTTTAGGCGCAGCTCATTCACCTGGAGCAGTGATTTTTTTAATTTCTACTGTGCAAACAGCCAATGTGCCCTATGGCCAGTTCGGGCCTGATCTGGTCTATTTAGCAGGGGATCCATGAACAGATCATCTGCTGAATCAGATCAAAATGGGATAAATGTCACTTTTGTGTGTGTTTATTCCATGTTTAGCTCCATTTTAAATCCAGAACTTTTTGGACCCGTATTCATGTCCTTGAGTCCATTTACATCAGACTACCTCCAATCCATCATGTTTATGTCCAGAAACATGACATAAAATAAGCCTCATTGTTGATGTCAGTGCCAGCAATAATTGTTGATGTCAGTCCCAGCAATGATAATGCCCATCATGTGTCAGGGCCAGCAATAACCCCCAGCAAGTGTCAGGGCCATCAATAACCCCCAGCAAGTGTCAGGGCCAGCTAAAAAACCCCAGCAATGACCTCCAGCAAGTGTCAGGGCCATTAGTGATAACCCCCAGCAAGTGGCAGGACAAGCTATAACCCCCAGCAGAATAAAACCCCCAGCAGCACTAATTTTAACCACCAGTACAATAATAACCCCCAACAGAATTATTATTATTATTATTATTATTATTATTATTATACAGGATTTATATAGCGCGGACAGTTTACGCAGCGCTTTTCAACATTAGGGCAGACAGTACAATTACAATACAAGTCAATACAGGAGGAATCAGAGGGCCCTGCTCATTAGGGCTTACAATCTAAGAGGGAGGGTCAAGTTATACAAAATTGTAATAGCTGTGGGGGATGAGCTAATGGAGAAAATAGTGCAGTTGTTAGATGGAGGCAGGATAGGCTTCTCTGAAGAGGAAAGTTTTCAGGGATCGCCTAAAAGTGGATAAATTTGGAGACAGTCAAACAGATTGGGGTAGGGAATTCCAGAGGATGGGCGCGGCTCGGGAGAAGTCCTGGAAGCGGATATGGGAGGAGGTGATGAGGGAGCTAGAGAGCAGGAGGTCATGGGAGGAACGGAGAGGGCGATTAGGTTGGTATTTTAAGACTAGGCTAGTGATGTAGCTGGGGGCAGAGTTGTGGATGGCTTTGTAACTTATTGTTAGTATTTTGAATTTAATTCGTTGGGCGAGTGGCAGCCAATGGAGGGATTGGTAGAGAGGGGTAGCAGACACTGAGCGGTTTGTAAGGTGGATGAGTCTAGCAGCAGCATTCATGATGGACTGAAGGGGGATAGTCTATTTAAAGGTAAGCCAATGAGGAGTGAGTTGCAGTAGTCGAGGCGAGAGATAACCAGGGAGTGAATCAGGAGCTTTGTGGTTTCATTGGTTAGAAAGGGACGTAGTTTAGAGATGTCACGGAGGTTGAGGCAGCAAACTTTGGAAAGTGATTGGATGTGGGGTCGAAAGGAGAGTTCAGAATCCAGGATAACACCTAGCACCCTGACATGTGGGGATGGGTGGATGGTTGTGCCATTGCTCTTGACAGAAAAGTCAGGGCAAGAGGCACGTGGGGGAGGAAATATTATAAGCTCGGTTTTGGACAAGTTGAGTTTGAGGAAGTGGTGTGATATCCATACAGATATTTGGGTTAGTAAGTTAGTGATGCGTGAGGAGACTGATGGAGTGAGTTGAGGGGTGGAGAGATAGATTTGTGTGTCGTCAGCGTAGAAAAGATATTGAAAGCCGTGAGAGGCTATCAGCTGACCCAGGGAAGAGGTGTAGATTGAAAATAAAAGAGGTCCAAGAACAGAACCTTGGGGGACCCCGCCAGAGAAGGGAAGAGGAGTGGAGGAAGTAGAATTTTAAGTGACACTGAAGGTGCGTTGGGATAGGTAGGATGAGAGCCACTGAAGAGCACAGTCACGGAGACCGAGGGAGTAAAGTTTTTTGAGGAGGAGGGGGTGGTCAACCGTGTCAAAGGCAGCTGAAAGGTCCAGAAGTAGGAGTACAGAATAGTGTCCGTTGGTTTTTGCAGTTAGTAGGTCATTTGTCAGCTTTAAAAGAGCAGTTTCTGTGGAGTGTTGAGGGCAAAATCCAGATTGAAGGGGATCAAGAAGGTTGTTTTTAATGAGGTGGTCACTCAGTTGGTTTTAAACCAGGCGTTCAAGGAGTTTAGAGGAAAAGAGGAGCAAGGAGATAGGGCGTAGGTTGTTAAGATTGGTAGGGTCCAAAGACAGCTTTTTAAGTATGGGGGTGACCAGTGCATGTTTTAGAGCATTGGGGAAGATGCCAGAGGTGAGGGAGAGATTGAAGATGTGGGTTAGAGAGTGTAGGATAGAGTCAGAGGGCGATCGTAGCATTTGAGAGGGAATAGGGTCCAGGGACAGGTGGTTAGGTGGGCGATAGAAAGGAGTTTAGCAACTTCGTCTGTAGTAGCAGATTTGAATAGGGGGAGTGTCAGCTGTACCTGTTGACATGGGGTCTTAGCTGGGGGAGATACCTGTAGAGTGGAGATTTCATCACGGATTGTATCAATCTTGTTTTTAAAGTGATAAATAACCCCCAGCATAATAAAACCCCCAGCAGCAACCATAACCTACAGCAGCAGTAATAACTCCAGCACCACCACTGCATTGAATGGTTTGTGTTTAAAGTCTCTTGTCTATTCTGCACATAACGAACAATATGTGTTCCTCCTTCCTTCTCAGATATCAGGATTAACGGGCTACAGAATTACTACTACTCCAGTGATCGAGTACTGACCCTCTGGGGCTACTTGGAGGTTGAAGACATTGAGATACTGGCAGCCTATAATGATTCTCGGCTCATTGTATTCAAGCAGAGCTGGTCAAAGGGGAACCTGAGCAACACTGATTGGATGTTCTTTAATATGTTTCTGGGCAGTTTTATATATTATTTTCACATACACATAGATGAATTGAACAAGGAACTCGAACATAAAAGGTAAGAGATTTGCTGAAATGGTAAAATTGAAATTGTATTGATAGGACACATGCAACCACATTAAAAATATCAGAACCTAATTCTGAACTCCAGTAAAATAGCTAAATACACAGGAAAATACATGTAGGGTAGCTGTTTTACCTACCAAAGGATATGTACTGTATGGCTGTCCACCCAGTACTGATATTTATATTGCAAAGGCAGGATGGTGACCTCACTCTTCTCTATTTCAGTTATGTATAGCCTGGCCATTTCTCTGCTGCCAATCTGTGACTGCTTGAGGTAATCAATTGATGGGGTTGGAACCCCCAATTCCCTCTCCTGGTACCAATCCCCCCCATCCCCAACACAAATCCCCCCCATCCCCCCTGCCAGCAAGAATTCTCCCTCCTTACAGCTCAAAACCCCTCCCCCCAAATTCCACCTCCCAGCACAAATCCCCCCCCCCGCATTAGCACAAATACGCTCCCTAACTTCACCCTGCTACCACAGATCTTTTAGTTACCCCAAATTCCACCTCCTATAGTACAAATAAAATCATCTCCCACCCCCAACATAAATCCCCTCACCCCCCCCCCCCCCCCCTTTCATTTCCCCCTGCCTGCACTAATTACAGTGCCTTGAAAAAGTATTCATACCCCCTTGAAATTTTCCACATTTTGTCATTTTTGTCATGTTATAACCAAAAACGTATATGTATTTTATTGGAATTTTATGTGATAGACCAACATAGAGTGGCACATAATTGTGAAGTGGAAGGAAAATTATAAATGGTTTTCAACATTTTTTACAAATAAAAATCTGAAAAGTTTGGCGTTCATTTGTATTCAGCCCCCCTCAATACTTTGTAGAACCATATTTTGCTACAATTACAGCTGCAAGTCTTTTTGGGGATGTCTCTACCCGCTTTGCACATCTAGAAAGTGACATTTTTGCCCATTCTTCCTTGCAAAATAGCTCAAGCTCTATCAGATTGGATGGAGAGCATCTCTGAACAGCAATTTTCAAGTCTCGCCACAGATTCTCAATTGGATATAGGTCTGGGCTTTGACTGGGCTATTCTAACGCTTGAATATGCTTTGATCTAAACCATTCCATTGTAGCTCTGGCTGTATATTTACGGTCGCTGTCCTGCTGGAAAGTGAACCACCGCCCCAGTCTCAAGTCTTTTGCAAACTCCAACAGGTTTTCTTCTAAGATTGCCTTGTATTTGGCTCCATCCATCTTCCTATCATCCCTCACCAGCTTTCCTGTCCCTGCTGAAGAAAAGCATTCCCACAACATGATGCTGCCACCACCATGTTTCACAGTGGAGATGGTGTGTTCAGGGTGATGTGCATTGTTAGTTTTCCTCCACACGTAGCATTTTGCTTTAAGGCCAAAAAGTTACATTTTAGTCTCATCTGAGCAGAACACCTTCTTCCACATGTTTGCTGTGTCCACCACACAGTTTCTCGCAAACTGCAAACGGGACTTCTTATGGCTTTCTTTCAACAATGGCTTCCTTCTTGCCACAATTCCATAAAGGCCAGATTTTTGGAGTGCACGACTAATGCCGCGTACACACGGTCGGACTTTTCGTCTACAAAAGTCCGATGGACGCCGACGGACCAAATCCAGCGGACAATCCGATCGTGTGTGGGCTTCCCTGGACTTTCGGTGGACTTTTCCAGCCACAAATCTGACGGACTTTAGATTTGGAACATGCTTCAAATCTTTACGTCGTAACTCCGCCGGACCCAGAAATCTGCTCGTCTGTATGCTAGTCCGACGGACAAAAACCCACGCTAGGGCAGCTATTGGATACTGGCTATCAACTTCCTTATTTTAGTCCGGTGTACGTCATCACGTACAAATCCATCGGACTTTTGTGTGATCGTATGTAGGCAAGTCCGTTCATTAGAAAGTATGCTGCAAGTCCGCCAAAAGTCCGTCGAAAGTCTGTCGGACGGGCTGTCAGACTTTTGTAGCTGAAAAGTCCGATCGTGTGTACGCGGCATAATAGTTGTCCTGTGGACAGATTCTCCCACCTGAGCTGTGGATCTCTGCAGCTTCTCCAGAGTTGCCATAGGCCTCTTGGCTACTTCTCTGATGAATGCTCTCCATGCCCCGCTTGTCAGTTTAGGTGGAGGACCATGTCTTGGTAGGTTTGCAGTTGTGCCATACTCTTTACATGTTCGGATGATGGATTGAACAGGGCTCCGTGATATGTTCAAAGATTGGGTTATATTTTTATAACCTAACCCTGCTTTAAACTTCTCCACAACTTTATCCCTGACTTGCCTGGTGTGTTCCTTGGCCTTTATGATGCTGTTTGTTCACTAAGGTTCTCTAACAAACCTCTGAGGGCTTCACAGAACAGCTGTATTTACACTGAGATTAATAACACACAGGTGGACTCTATTTACTAATTAGGTGACTACTGAAGGCAATTGGTTCCATTAGATTTTAGTTAGGGGTATTAGAGTAAAGGGGGCTGAATACAAATGCATGCCACACTTTTCACATATTTATTTGTAAAAAAATTTGAAAACTGTTTGCAATTTTCCTTCCACTTCACAATTATGTGCCACTTTGTATTAGTCTATCACATAAAATCCCAATAAAATAAATGTATGTTTATGTTTAACATGACAAAGTGGAAAATTTCAAGGGCTATAAATACTTTTTCAAGGCACTGTATCTCCCTTCCAGATCCCTCTTCCCAGCACAAATCCCCCCCAATCCCACCTCTTAGCACAAAACCGCCCCAAAATCCCCCCTTCTAGCACAAATCCTCTCCCTCCAAAGTCCTCCTACCAGCACAAATTATCTCACCTCAAATATCCTGAAGGCGAAGCAGGGCATGTGCCCTGGGTGATCAATGCTTGCGATGCCCCTGGTTGTAGTGTTATTAACCAAGTTAAAAAATTCAGGTTTCAACTATGGGTTTGCTTTATAATATGAAGGTTGGAGAGCCAAGAAGACTTGTAATGATTTTACCATAGCGATACCCTTAACACATATAGCTACACATCTGTTTAGAACCCGCCAGGCTATGCTTTTAAGATAGCTGTGGAAGGAAAAGATCTGGTGCATTTAAATGTCACAGAAGGCGTGTGGGTCGCTGGGAACTATCCTCAGTCTGAAGCTGTACAGAAACACCTGCAGAATGACACAGTCACACTGGTTTCCATTGAAAACATGCTGAAGAACCAGTGCAATGCCATGGCCACCACATATTCAACTGCAGGGAAGGAAACCCTCACCAGAAAGAGTAAGTAACACAATGAAAAAAGTATACCATAGCCAAAAATGGCACATTGTGCAATTTTTAATAAACTATACTGGTTATCATGGCTTTTTTGTCAGAGAATAGATTCATCCCCAGAAACCTTGGCCATCATGGAAGCATACGCATTACAGTCATGGACATTACAGTGTTACTAAAGTCAATTTTTTTTAAATTAAAATAACAAACATGTTGTACTTACCAGCTCTGTGCAGTGGTATTGCTCAGAGCGGCCCGATCCTCCTCTTATGGGGTCCCTGGCGGCGATCTTGGCTCCTCCTCTTATGTTTGGGACTACCATAGCCAGCTGCTGGGTATGGGGAGAGTGTTGTATGTGTGTTCCCGACCGTGCTCCATGGACTTACACAGCGGGACTTAGGCCTGCCCCCACTTCTTCTTCACTGCATCTGATTGACAGCAGCAAGAGCCAATGGCTCCTGCTTGAATGCTGTGTAAAGAGGAAAAGCGGGGAGAATAGATGTAGCCGCGCACAGCACTGACCTCTCAGGGAAGGGGGGCACAGAGAAACTGAAAGGTTTTTTGCCTTAATGAAAACAGTGCATTAAGGTAAAATTGTTGTTTTAGGTTTAGTAACCCTTTAAGGTACACCCTCCCTGATAAGTAAGAAACACAGCTGCACACCAACCTGGCCCAATAGGTAAGTCAACAAGACAGCTTCAGCCTCATTTCACCCAGGCCACGCCTCCACCATCTTGTTGATTCACCTATCGGGCCGGGTTGGTGTGTGGCAGTGTTTCTTTTCCAGTGTGCTACAGAGCTGATGGATGGGCTCCTTAGCTGCCTGCACCCTTGAGTGGGAATCACCGGAGCTAAAGGATGTTTGTCTGGAATGGCACCCCACATTTCCTAGGGTTACACCCTTCCTGATGCTGCACATTTGCATTACAAGAGGTTGAGGGGTGGGTCATGGTTGATGATGGTTGACTTGTGATAAAATGCAGCCTGAGAGGCCAGTTTTAGCTGTAAGTTCTTTTGCATCTTTATGAATCAGGACCGTTATATATGTGCCCTAATCATTCTTCTTCTCAACTTTCCTCCATATATCTCAGTCCAGCCACAGGTCTACATAACCAAGAAAGTTGATAAAGCTGAAACAGAGGTGATCTTTATGGTGACTGGAGTCTATCCAAAGCCAATCAACGTAAGCTTATGGAAGGAGAACATAATGGAGGATGTGATGTCAACTGTGACTCTACCCAATGGAGACGGAACTTATCAGATAACAGTGTTGACAATTACAAATTCGATAGAACAGGAAAGTGTCTACTGCCGGGTTGAACACAGCAGCTTGAAAGAGCCACTAATAGTACATCTGGATGAGTAATCCATAAAAGGCTGTGCTTGACATTTTACTACAAGAAAATAGATGTAAAATCTGAACTAATGAAAGAAAAACTCCACACAAACGGCAAAATACATAGTTAGAATATATAGATTACACTATTTGTTTTGCCTGTCCAAGGAGTATGAATGGTTGTTTTTTGCGATTTACAGAGACTTTCCACACTGCACAGCTGGACAGGTGACCAATAGAATTCTTAATGAGCCCTTGTCTATCAAGGTATGTTTAGAAATATCCTGGTATTCAAGGGGTTAATGCATGCTTGGTATGGATTTTTAGAGCTGGAAATGGACTTTCATGTAAAAGAGATCTGGGCGCCAGATCACTTTACAGGGGTCTGAAGGTGTGCCCTCACAGCCAATGGCTGTGATGGTTCCCAGGCTCTCCTGTTCCTCCGAGGAGCCTGGGACTGCAATAAACTACTTTAATATTGAGTGCAGGAGGTGACTAAAGAACCTAGAAGCGATGTGTTATGTCACTTGCGGATTCAGAGCTATAATTCCCCAGTTACAGCAGCAGCTAATCAGGTACGATCTGTGCTTAATTAGCTGCAGTAGAGGGCAGGGGAGACATTGGTGGTCTAATAGTTACCTGATGTCTTCATAAAGAGGACCTGTGACCTATCCATGCTATCACATCCTGACAAAAGTTTAAATAATCCCCCTGCTACATGAGCTGCAATATTACACTTATATAATCATTTTAGAAACAAAAATCACTATTGTAAACAATTCAATGGTATCCATTTTTAAAGTGTGTTTAAGCAGAACTAATGTTCATAAAATTTAGAAATATGTACATACAAGACTTCTACTTTATCCTGAGCTCCTTCATCATCTCTACAGATAAAAGACATCAGATATCCAGAGGGCTGGGTATATGCATCTCAGTTGCTTCTGTGGTCGGGCTGGCATGCTTATTGAGGTATTTTAGAAGTCGCAGGTAAGATGGCATCATCAGGAAACACAATAAGGTGTATGATTGGCTTATCAAGCATAGATGAATTTTGGTACACATTTATCGTGAAGTTGGTACATTCCCATTATCAATCCTAAAAAACAAACTCTAGCACCATAGCCTTCATAAAGTCTGTGCTTGACTTAATTTTTCTACCCCAAATTATTAATATCGGTAGACATTTTCCAGTTTTCTAGCAAATGCCCATACAAAATTTTTCCTACTCTGAATACTAGTTAGAGCTCTTTATTTAACTTCATTAACCTCTACATCGGGGGTCAGCAACCAGTAGATTGTGGACAGGTGACTGGTAGATCGTGGTCTGGGCTTGCTGACCTGCCATTCCAGAGCATCAAACGAAGTGCAATGCAGAGGGATTACTTGTAAAGTTGGAGCTGTAGTAGGGAGCCGCATAAGCTGATGCCTCCTCTGTAGTGCTGGCAACTGTCCAATGCAGAGTGATACCAACTGCACTCCACCTCTTATCCCGGCTAATGGTCTCCAGAGTGGTGCCAACAGGGGGAAAGAAGAGATCTTTAGGTCAGTGTGAAACAATACACTGGTCATAATAGTATAAGGCTGCTTTCACACTGATGTGCTGCGGTTTACCTGCACCGCGGGTGCAACGCAGTGCACCTGAAACTGTCCTGTGCAGACTTCCTGGCGGGCTCGGCACGTGCTGTTTGCGAACACGCCTGAGCTCATCCTTAGTGCCCGGTGATCTTTGACTTCTCCCATGGTGTTCAGGTAGATCCACACCTCTTTAACCACTTGACGACCGCCTAACGCCGATTTACGTCGGCAAGGTGCCACGGACAGGCAAAATCACGTACATATATATATATATATGATTTGCCTTCCGCGGGTGGGGGGTCCGATCGGACCCCCCCCGGTGCCCGAGGCGGTCGTCTTTTGTCCAGCGGCGATCAGAGGTGAGGGGGAGGCCATCCGTTCGTGGCCCCCCCCTCGCGATCGCCGCCGGACAATCAGATCACTTCCTTTGCTGCTGTATGCTAAACAGCAGCAAAGGAAATGATGTCATCTCTCCTCGGCTCGGTATTCCGTTGCAGCGCCGAGGAGAGAAGACTTCACTGTGAGTGCACCAACACTACACAACACAGTAGAACATGCCAGGCACACAAAACACCCCGATCCCCCCCCGATCGCCCCCGATCCCCCCCCCAATCACCCCCCCCCCCGTCACAAACTGACACCAGCAGTTTTTTTTTTTTTTTTTCTGATTACTGTATTGGTGTCAGTTTGTGACAGTTACAGTGTTGGGACAGTGAATATTAGCCCCCTGTAGGTCTAGGATACCCCCCTAACCCCCCCTAATAAAGTTTTAACCCCTTGATCACCCCCCGTCACCAGTGTCGCTAAGCGATCATTTTTCTGATCGCTGTATTAGTGTCGCTGGTGACGCTAGTTAGGGACCTAAATATTTAGGTTCGCCGTCAGCGTTTTATAGCGACAGGGACCCCCATATACTACCTAATAAATGTTTTAACCCCTTGATGGCCCCCTAGTTAACCCTTTCACCACTGATCACCGTATAACTGTTACGGGTGACGCTGGTTAGTTTGTTTATTTTTTTTAGTGTCAGGGCACCCGCCGTTTATTACCGAATAAAGGTTTAGCCCCCTGATTGCCCGGCGGTGATATGCGTTGCCCCAGGCAGCGTCAGATTAGCGCCAGTACCGCTAACACCCACGCACGCAGCATACGCCTCCCTTAGTGGTATAGTATCTGATCGGATCAATCTCTGATCCGATCAGATCTATACTAGCGTCCCCAGCAGTTTAGGGTTCCCAAAAACACAGTGTTAGCGGGATCAGCCCAGATACCTGCTAGCACCTGCGTTTTGCCCCTCCGCCCGGCCCACCCAAGTGCAGTATCGATCGATCACTGTCACTTACAAAACACTAAACGCATAACTGCAGCGTTCGCAGAGTCAGGCCTGATCCCTGCGATCGCTAACATTTTTTTGGTAGCATTTTGGTGAACTGGCAAGCACCATCCCCAGGCAGCGTCAGGTTAGCGCCAGTAGCGCTAACACCCACGCACGCACCGTACACCTCCCTTAGTGGTATAGTATCTGATCGGTTCAATATCTGATCCGATCAGATCTATACTAGCGTCCCCAGCACTTTAGGGTTCCCAAAAACGTGCAAGTTTTTGGGAACCCTACAAGTGCAGTTCAAGCTGGTGAGGTGGCAAGCACAAGTAGTGTCCCGCTGCCACCAAAAAGACAAACACAGGCCCGTCGTGCCCATAGTGCCCTTCCTGCTGCATTCGCCAATCCTAATTGGGGACCCACCACTTCTGCAGCGCCCGTACTTCCCCCATTCACATCCCCAACCAAATGCAGTCGGCTGCATGAGAGGCATTTTCTTTATGTCCTCCCGAGTACCCCTACCCAACGAACCCCCAAAAAAGATGTCGTGTCTGCAGCAAGCGCGAATATAGGCGTGACACCCGCTATTATTGTCCCTCCTGTCCTGACAATCCTGGTCTTTGCACTGGTGAATGTTTTGAACGCTACCATTCACTAGTTGAGTATTAGCGTAGGGTACAGCATTGCACAGACTAGGCACACTTTCACAGGGTCTCCCAAGATGCCATCGCATTTTGAGAGACCCGAACCTGGAACCGGTTACCGTTATAAAAGTTAGTTACAAAAAAAAGTGTAAAAAAAAAAAAAATATATATAAAATTTTAAAAAATAGTTGTCGTTTTATTGTTCTCTCTCTCTCTATTCTCTCTCTCTTGTTCTGCTCTTTTTTACTGTATTCTATTCTGCAATGTTTTATTGTTATTATGTTTTATCATGTTTGCTTTTCAGGTATGCAATTTTTTATACTTTACCGTTTACTGTGCTTTATTGTTAACCATTTTTTTGTCTTCAGGTACGCCATTCACGACTTTGAATGGTTATACCAGAACGATGCCTGCAGGTTTAGGTATCATCTTGGTATCATTCTTTTCAGCCAGCGGTTGGCTTTCATGTAAAAGCAATCCTAGTGGCTAATTAGCCTCTAGACTGCTTTTACAAGCCGTGGGAGGGAATGCCCCCCCCCACCGTCTTCCGTGTTTTTCTCTGGCTCTCCTGTCTCAACAGGGAACCTGAGAATGCAGCCGGTGATTCAGCCAGCTGACCATAGAGCTGATCAGAGACCAGAGTGGCTCCAAACATCTCTATGGCCTAAGAAACCGGAAGCTACGAGCATTTTATGACTTAGATTTCGCCAGATGTAAATAGCGCCATTGGGAAATTGGGGAAGCATTTTATCACACCGATCTTGGTGTCATCAGATGCTTTGAGGGCAGAGGAGAGATCTAGGGTCTAATAGACCCCAATTTTTTCAAAAAAGAGTACCTGTCACTACCTATTGCTATCATAGGGGATATTTACATTCCCTGAGATAACAATAAAAATGATTAAAAAAAAAAAATGAAAGGAACAGTTTAAAAATAAGATAAAAAAGCAAAAAAATAATAAAGAAAAAAAAAAAAAAAAAAAAGCACCCCTGTCGCCCCCTGCTCTCGCGCTAAGGCGAACGCAAGCGGCGGTCTGTCATCAAACGTAAACAGCAATTGCACCATGCATGTGAGGTATCGCCGCGAAGTTCAGATCGAGGGCAGTAATTTTTGCAGTAGACCTCCTCTGTAAATCTAAAGTGGTAACCTGTAAAGGCTTTTAAAGGCTTTTAAAAATGTATTTATTTTGTTGCCACTGCACGTTTGTGCGCAATTTTAAAGCATGTCATGTTTGGTATCCATGTACTCGGCCTAAGATCATCTTTTTTATTTCATCAAACATTTGGGCAATATAGTGTGTTTTAGTGCATTAAAATTTTAAAAAGTGTGTTTTTTCCCCCAAAAAATGCGTTTGAAAAATCGCTGCGCAAATACTGTGTGAAAAAAAAAATGAAACACCCACCATTTTAATCTGTAGGGCATTTGCTTTAAAAAAATATATAATGTTTGGGGGTTCAAAGTAATTTTTTTGCAAAAAAAAAATAACTTTTTCATGTAAACAAAAAGCGTCAGAAAGGGCTTTGTCTTCAAGTGGTTAGAAGAGTTGGTGATGTGTGACATAAGCTTCTAAATGTTGTGCATAAAATGCCAGGACAGTTCAAAACCCCCCCAAATGACCCCATTTTGGAAAGTAGACACCCCAAGCTATTTGCTGAGAGGCATGTCGAGTCCATGGAATATTTTATATTGCGACACAAGTTGTGGGAAAGAGACAAATTTTTTTTTTTTTTTTGCACAAAGTTGTCACTAAATGATATATTGCTCAAACATGCCATGGGAATATGTGAAATTACACCCCAAAATACATTCCGCTGCTTCTCCTGAGTACGGGGATACCACATGTGTGAGACTTTTTGGGAGCCTAGCCGCGTATGGGACCCCGAAAACCAAGCACCGCCTTCAGGCTTTCTAAGGGCGTGAATTTTTGATTTCACTCTTCACTGCCTATCACAGTTTCGGAGGCCATGGAAAGCCCAGGTGGCACAAAACCCCCCCAAATGACCCCATTTTGGAAAGTAGACACCCCAAGTGCTGAGAGGTATAGTGAGTATTTTGCAGACCTCACTTTTTGTCACAAAGTTTTGAAAATTGAAAAAAGAAAAAAAAAAAGTTTTTTCTTGTCTTTCTTCATTTTCAAAAACAAATGAGAGCTGCAAAATACTCACCATGCCTCTCAGCAAATAGCTTGGGGTGTCTACTTTCCAAAATGGGGTAATTTGGGGGGGTTTTGTGCCACCTGGGCATTCCATGGCCTCTGAAACTGTGATAGGCAGTGAAGAGTGAAATCAAAAATTTTCACCCTTAGAAATCCTGAAGGCGGTGCTTGGTTTTCGGGGCCCCGTACGCGGCTAGGCTCCCAAAAAGTCCCACACGTGGTATCCCCATACTCAGGAGAAGCAGCTGAATGTATTTTGGGGTGCAATTCCACATATGCCCATGGCCTGTGTGAGCAATATATCATTTAGTGACAACTTTGTGCAAAAAAAAAAAAAAAAAAAGTGTCACTTTCCCGCAACTTGTGTCAAAATATAAAATATTCCATGGACTCAATATGCCTCTCAGCAAATAGCTTGGGGTGTCTACTTTCCAAAATGGGGTCATTTGGGGGGGTTTTGTGCCACCTGGGCATTCCATGGCCTCTGAAACTGCGATAGGCAGTGAAGAGTGAAATCAAAAATTTACACCCTTAGAAATCCTGAAGGCATTGATTGGTTTTCGGGGCCCCGTACGCGGCTAAGCTCCCAAAAAGTCTCACACATGTGGTATCCCCATACTCAGGAGAAGCAGCTGAATGTATTTTGGGGTGCAATTCCACATAGGCCCATGGCCTGTGTGAGCAATATATCATTTAGTGACAACTTTTTGTAAATATTTTTTTTTTTTTTTGTCATTATTCAATCACTTGGGACAAAAAAAATAAATATTCAATGGGTTCAACATGCCTCTCAGCAATTTCCTTGGGGTGTCTACTTTCCAAAATGGGGTCATTTGGGGGGGTTTTGTACTGCCCTGCTATTTTAGCACCTCAAGAAATGACATAGGCAGTCATAAACTAAAAGCTGTGTAAATTACAGAAAATGTACCCTAGTTTGTAGACGCTATAACTTTTGCGCAAACCAATAAATATATGCTTATTGACATTTTTTTTACCAAAGACATGTGGCCGAATACATTTTGGCCTAAATGTATGACTAAAATTTAGTTTATTGGATTTTTTTTATAACAAAAAGTAGAAAATATCATTTTTTTTCAAAATTTTCGGTCTTTTTCCGTTTATAGCGCAAAAAATAAAAACTGCAGAGGTGATCAAATACCATCAAAAGAAAGCTCTATTTGTGGGAAGAAAAGGACGCAAATTTTGTTTGGGTACAGCATTGCATGACCGCGCAATTAGCAGTTAAAGCGACGCAGTGCCAAATTGGAAAAAGACCTCTGGTCCTTAGGCAGCATAATGGTCCGGGGCTCAAGTGGTTAAGGTTGCCTACCCCTGCTCTACACCATATGATTTTTGTACAGCACTTTCTTATAAAGTCATATTAAAAAAAATCATACATATTTTAATCAGATAAGTATAAAAATGTATGTATCCCCCAACAGACAGAGCTATCAATGTGCCAATTATGCCTTAAACACTTCAAGACCACCCACTGCATATATACTGCGGCAGGGCGGCTCTTTTGCGTGAAACAACGTACCCATACGTTGTTTCGTGCACTAGATACTGTGGGCACGTGTGCGCCATCCAGAGGCATGGGCGCCTGCTAAGGTTGCCACTTCATCTCTTTAAAACCGAACACATATTAATTACACAGGATCTGTGGCTGTTTAAGGTAGTAATTGATCTCCCTTGGTGCTTTATCTGCATTAAATTTGCTTCAGAACCTGTGTAATTCATATGTGTTCAGGTTTAAAGCGATGAGGTGGCAACCCTAGTGCCCGCTGCATGGATGGGGAGCCAATCCACGGGTCTGGCGATCGCTCCAGAGAGAGGCAGATTGGGGATCTGCCTATGTAAACAAGGCAGATCCCCATTCTGACAGGAAAGAACACAGTGATCTTCTGTTCCTAGTCAGTACTTCCCCCACACAGTTAGGAAAAACACTTGCAGGGAACACATTTAACCCTTTGATCGCCCCCTGATGTTAACCCCTTCCCTGCCAGTGTAATTTATACAGTATTCAGTGCATTTTTTTAGCACTGATCACTGTTTTGGCGTCACTGGTCCCCAAAAAGTGTCACTTAGGGTCACATTTGTCTGCCGCAATGTCCCAGTCCCACTAAAAATCGCTGATCGTCTCCATTACCAGTAAACACAATAATCTATCCCATAGTTTGCAAACGCTATAACTTTTGCGCAAACCAATCAATATACGCTTATTGTGATTATTTTACCAAAAATATGTGGAATACATATTGGCCTAAATTGATGAAGAAATTCATTTTTTTACTTTTTTTTTTTTTGGATATGTTTTATAACAAAAAGTAAAAAATATAGTTTTTTTTCAAAATTGACGGTCTTTTTTTGTTTATAGCGCAAAAAATAAAAACCACAGAGGTGATCAAATACCACCAAAAGAAAGCTCTATTTGTGATAAAAAAAGGACATCAATTTTGTTTGGGTACAACATCACACGACCGCACAATTGTCAGTTAAAATAACGCAGTACCGTATCGCAAAAAAATGGGGTGGTCATTAAGGGGGTAAAACCTTCCGGGGCTGAAGTGGTTAATATGCAAAAATATAACAACAATGTGCAAATATATAAATGTGCTCCACAAAAATGCAGAGTGTGTGTCTATTGGGAGATACATATGTTTTACGACACATTGGGGTTGATTTAATGGAGAGTGCAAAATCCGGTGCAACTCTGCATAGAAACCAATCAGTTGGCAGTTTTGTTTTGTTTTTTGTCAAAAGTTAATTGAAGAAGCTGAAGTTAGAAGCTAATTGGTTTCAATGCACAGCTGCACCAGATTTTGCATGCTCCAGTTTTGATAAATCAGTCCCATTATGTTAACATATTTATTTTATTGTATTTATTTTTTGTTCAGATTTGTATATATCCAGTATAAAATATTGTATTAGAAATTTTAATATTTACCCTTTTTTTTTTTTTTCCAAAATTATTTATTTGTATCAGAAAACCGGTTCACCGGGATATACATAACACTGTGTAGTTACATGAACAGCAGTAAGGCAGATATACACATACAGTTATTAAATGCGAAAGCGCTAAGCAAGACAAGATATTCAACATTACTATAAAACCTTGTATGACATGTAAAAGAATATTAGTGTGAGTAACTTATTTATTATAGTCAGAGGTCATATATATGAACCGTCTTTTTCATATTCCCTATCTAACTGTATACCCTGTTTTAGAATATGGATATTCCTGGATATAATATTCCTTTCGTGAACGATTTCCTGTCCATTTTGTATTTTGAAAAGAGAGAAAACGTAAATTATCAGAAAAGAAAGGTCAGAGTAGAAATGAGTGAGTGAAATAGAAGGAAGAGAGAAAGGGGGAGGGGTGGAAAAGGAAGTGGGTTAGGTAGGAAAAAGGGGGGGTATAGGGCAAGGGGAGGGGGGAGGTCAGGGTGACAACCCACAGAGATGGAAGTGGGCCGGCGTCTATTATTCTCCATTTCTAACCACCTAGTGTGAGATGGAGTCACTTGCCAAGAAGGGTTTTCCCCTCCTCCGAGTATTTGAAGATGTTCCAGAGCTGCCAGGTTTTGGAGTATTTCTCCTGTCTATTTAGGCTTGTGAGGATTAAGTCCTCCATCTGCTTATGAAAGAATTCCACACTTACGGCCAACTAGCTAACCTGAAAATTAACTTCAGCAAGTCTGAGGCGATGGGTATCGGAATCCCTCAAACTCAACTCCCACACCTCCAATCCAGCTTCCACTCTAAATGGACTTCTACAGGCATGTACTGGCCATCGGGACTACCGGGAGTTTCCCGGTGGGCTGATGGCTCAGTGGGCCGGCTTCAGTGACAGCGGACCGCCACCCCTCCGCTCCTCTGTCTCCCCCTCCCCGCCGCGCTTACCTCCTCTCCCTGCCTAGTTATGAAGCGGACTGAATAATGACATGCTCCTCGGGAATCGGCACTGAGAAGCTCATCATACGATCCGGAAGGAGGGCTCAGGGCAGCCACACACAGCTGTGACATAAGCTTCCTCTGCACTCGTTCTCCTGCTCTTTCCTTTCCTGCTCTCCATCTAGATTCTCTGCGGTAGCAGACAGGATGGAGAGTGGGGAAAGGAAAGGGCAGGAGAACGAGTGCAGAGGAAGCTTATGTCACAGCTGTGTGTGGCTGCCCTGAGCCCTCCTTCCGGATCGTATGATTAGCTTCTCAGTGCCGATCTCCCGAGGAGCATGTCATTATTCAGTCCGCTTCATAACTAGGCAGGGAGAGGAGGTGAGTGCTGCGGGGGACCAGAGCAGCATGGGGGGGGGGGAATAGAGGAGCATGGAGGATCAGAGCTGCATGGGGAATAGAGGAGCATGGGGACCTGAGTAGGAAAGGGGGGGAGGGGAATAGAGGAGCATAGGGGGTCTGACCAGAGCAGCATGGGGGGAATAGAGGAGCATGGGGACCTGAGCAGCATGGGGGGGAATAGAGGAGCATGGGGACCTGAGCAGCATGGGGGGGGGATAGAGGAGCATGGGGACCTGAGCAGCATGGGGGGGAATAGAGGAGCATGGGGACCTGAGCAGCATGGGGGGGAATAGAGGAGCATGGGGACCTGAGCAGCATGGGGGGGAATAGAGGAGCATGGGGACCTGAGCAGCATGGGGGGGGATAGAGGAGCATGGGGACTTGAGCAGCATGGGGGGAACGGGAATAGAGGAGCATGAGGGACCAGAGCAGCATGGTGGGGAATAGAGGAGCATGGGGACCCAAGCAGCAAAGGGGGGGAGAGGAGCATGGGGGGGACCAGCAGAGCACATAGAGGACCATAGGAGCAGATGGGGGACCAGCGGAGCACATGGGGGACCAGCGCAGCACGCAGGTGACCAGTGGAGCACATGGGGGACCAGCGCAGCACATGGGGGACCAGTGCAGCATGGGGGAAAATAGAGGAGCACGGGGGACCAGTGCAGCATGGGGGGAATAGAGGAGCATGGAGACCTGAGCAAAAAAAGGGTTGATAGAGAAGCACGAGGGACCAGAGCAGCATTGGGGGGGGGGGAGCATGGGGGACCAGCAAAGCACATGGAGGACCACAGGAGCAGGTGGGGGACCAGCAGAGCACATGGGGGACCAGCGCAGCATGGGGGGAAAATATAGGAGCACAGGGGACCAGAGCATCATGGGGGGAATAGAGGAGCATGGGGAGGAATAGAGGAGCATGGGGGGGAATAGAGGAGCATGGGGGGGACCAGCGAAGCACGGGGGGACCAGAGAAGCACAGGGGTACCAGAGAAGCCTGGGGGGAACAGAAGATCAAGAGAGGAATGCAGAAGCATGTGGGGGACCAGAGAAGCATGTGGGGGACCAGAGAAGCAGGGGGGGTACCAGAGGAGCACAGGGGGGGCAGAGGAGCATGGGGGGACCAAAAGGAGCATGGGGGAGGGGACAGACAGCTGACTCAACAACTATGGCCTGGGAGTTTCTCACTTCTGCCTAATCTTGTCCCATTAGGGGGGCAACAAACTGATTCTTTGTCCCGGGTGAAATAATGACTAACTTCCCCACCGGTACCAGCCGTTCTACTCTAATAAAGTAGAATGGCTAATGGCTAGTGAAGCGGGAGGGGGGCTTGGGTGGCCATTAGGGTTGGCCGGCTGGGGGGGGGGCGGATTTGTCTGGCCGGCATGGGATATACCTGTCAAAGTGGGCCGGTCTGGATGAAGTCCAGGGCCAAATTTTTGTCCCAGTCCAGCCCTGGACTTCTACAGCCCTGAAGTACTTGGGTACGCTCATACCCCCAAAGCTTTCCCAGCTATACAAGCTCAACTTTCCACCCCTTTTAAATAAGGTCAAACAACTACTAGACAAATGGGACAGCAGACTGCATTCTTGGTTTGGTCGATGTAGCATTCTCAAAATGTCGATCCTACCCAAATTCTTATATATCATGCAGGCCATTCCAATGCGCATTCTGGTAGACTACTTTAACCAGTTGAGAACTGCTTTTACACATTTCCTTTGGGCAGGGAAGAAGCCGCGTCTGCACCGGAGAATCCTCTCACTGCCTAAGCTCAATGGGGGCCTGGCAATGCCAGATCTTCAAACTTACTACAGAGCGACCCACCTGAGTAGACTCATTGATTGGTGCCGCCATACAAACACCAAATTATGGACAAGACTTGAGCAGGCACAAAGTGAGATCCCCTTGCCCAGAGCTCCATGGTGTCACGCCTCCCTCCCAACGGAAATTACACGCCATCCGTTAATTAGGTAACACAGTACGGGTTTGCTCACAATTGATCCACACCTCCCCCCACTTTTCACGTGACTCACCACTCAGACCCATATTGGGTAACCCTCAATTCAAACCAGGACTACAAGATAGGAAATTCCTGAAACTGAGAGAGGAAGGTTTGTACCAAGCCTCTCACTTTAGCACTCTGGGGAGGTGGAAGACTCTCTCGGAGCTTACTGATCCAGAAGGACAGTTCCGACTAGATTTTCTCAGAGCATTGCAGCTCCATCACTTCTTAAGTAACCTACCGCCACCCCAGGAGGCTAACCAAACCCTCACAACCATGGAAGTTCTTTGTTCAGAGACAGAGGACCTTACACACGTACTCTCACTTACTTACAAACTGCTTATTACACCGTTGGGAGAATACCAGGTACAAAGTCTCACCAGATGGGAAAAAGAACTAAATTGCAATTTCACAACCAATAAAAGACAACAAATCTTAACGTTCACTCATAAATCTTCTATCTGTTCCAAAACCCAGGAAACGAATTATAAAATCCTCACACATTGGTACAGAACACCTGCACTACAAATTTACCCTTTTCAAGCAGCAGGTGTAAATTCTAAGCATGCCCTGTAATATCACATAGATCCTGACCAGTGTAGATCAGATGTCTCCAACCTTCTTTGATGTCTGCCCGACCATTTGTACTCACCCCCACCCCTTAACATTACCTAAATTAACAAGACCACACATGAAATGGAGTACAAATGGCCATAGCAGCCTTTTATTAACAAAAACAACTTATTAAATTAACATTCTTTTTCACATCAACATCTAAAACAAATTAACAGTCCTCAGGCCTGTTGGCCTTTAACGGCAATCCAAAATTCAAAACATGTTCCACTTCTACATTGCGGGACCTTTACCATGATAGGCCTCTAGCCGTAACACACCAGCTCGGAGACAACCCCACTACCCTCAGTGCATCCATTACCATATTCCAGCTAAACCATATTAACTGGAATACACCAGAGGG